>NW_027648458.1:22618-42618 GCF_949987685.1 Ammodytes marinus
TTTTGAATGAGGACAGAGTAAGCATTACGTGATGTGTGTATATACCGGTAGGCTATGGCATTTTATAGTGTAGGGCCGTGGAATGACGCAATCTCTTGTCTTTTGTAAATAGAATTCACAAGTGGACTGTAGCTAACAAATAGCTTTGAAGCCAACGTAGTCCCTTGATGTATTTAAAAGGTGGAGTCAGTGATAGAGAACGCTTGTTGTCAAAATCAGTGAATATCTCCTCATGATCCGCTACCTGTCTGTACTGTGAGTGTGTGCTGGTATGTAAAGAAAGAGTAAGTAAAGAAAGGGGGCCTACCGTACCTAGCAACATGCCCGTTTACAGAGCCCAGTCTGTGTATTAACTCTTTTTCAGCACACGCACAGTACAGACAGGTAGCGGATCATAAGATATTCACTGATTTTGACAGAATCACAGACTGCACCTTTAAATAGATGCTGCAGCACTACTAATGTATGTGAGAGGTTATATAACACCCTGGTGGGAGGGACAGTCAGTATGTGATTCAGGGATGCATGAGGAAAGGTTGTCAAAACAGATCGTTACAGTCCGCAGCATGTCAACATGCACTGAGGCAGAACTGACATGTATGTAAACGTGAAGAGCATTTTTTTTTTTTTTTTTTTTTTTTTTTTAACCTTTATTTCTACAGGTAAATCCCATTGAGACCGAAGACTCTTTTACAAGGGAGACCTGTTTTCCTTTCCCACGTTACCATTCACACACACATTCATACACCGATAGCAGCAGGCTAACTATCGCCATTCACACGAGGCAAGGTGGGTGAAGTGTCTTGCCCAAGGACACAACAACTATGACACAAGTGGCAGGGCGGGGATCGAACCTCCAACCCTTTGATCATCAGCCGACCCGCTCTACCAACTGAGCCACAGCCGCCCCCATTGAATTGTGTCACTTTTCCACCAAATGAACAATGTTTAGTCAACCTGTAGGGGAATATTATGGGATGCAGTCACTGGAAGGCTAGATAGATGATAGATGGATAGATGACAATTCAATGTAAGCAGTTCAGATCTCTCAGATAAAGACTTGACAAACCAAATGCCGCTTTAAATGCTGACGCAAAAACAACTAGAAAGTTCCCCCTAAATTTATTTCTGAAACAAATAGTGAAATAACAGGCAGTATGTGGACATAATGTGGCGGACTGTCCCTTTAAATAGCAGCATAACTGGTCCACATCAGAGTAAAACAAACGTTCAGTCTGATTCTGAGCGGCCAGCGCTTTGTGTGTGAGAGAGGACGACACGTTTCAGAGGAAGTTCACTTTGAATGGGCCTGAGGGTGTGTGTGCGTGTGTGCGTGTGTGCGTGTGTGTGTGTGTGTGTGTGTGTGTGTGTGTGTGTGTGTGTGTGTGTGTGTGTGTCCCACTCCTCTGCTGACACACAGACAAACAGCTGATTGTTGAATGGGTGTCGTGGCTATCTGAGAGCTTTACTGTCATGGCCATTGTGTGTGTGTGTGTGTGTGTGTGTGTGTGTGTGTGTGTGTGTGTGTGTGTGTGTGTGTGTGTGTGTGTGTGTGTGTGTGTGTGCATGCGTCTACAAATGTGCGTGTGTGTATGCATATGTGCGTATGTGTGTTTCTGTGTGTGTGTGTGTGTGTGTGTGTGTGTGTGTGTGTGTGTGTGTGTGTGTGTGTGCGCTCATTCAGGTCATGTGATGTACAGAGAGGCCATGATGTGTTCAGGGACACAAAACCCTGCGGGAAATTTCACAATCTCACAATCTGCCCTAATGTTAAACTGCACGCGCGCTCAATTACTGATTTTGACTAACTTCTATTATATCTACTTACTGCCATAGTAAATATATACTCGGTTTAAAGGTGTAGTCAGTGATTCTGGAGAACGCTTCTTTGTCAAAATCAGTGAATATCTCCTCATGATCCGCTACCTGTCTGTACTGTGTGTGTGCTGGAAAGAAATCTGGTGTTAATACACAGCCTAGGCTCTGTAAACTGGTGTGTTAACAAAGGATATGTAAACAAATGGGGCCCATTGTAGCTAGAAATATGCCTGTTTACAGAGCGTAGCCTGTGTATTAAGTCTGGACTTTTTTCAGCTCACACACACAGTACAGACAGGTAGCGGATCATGAGGAGATATTCACTGATTTTGACTAAAAGTGATTTTGACAACAAGCGTTCTCCAGAATCACTGACTGCACCTTTAAATCAAAAATCTACACACACACACACACACACACACACCCTGATCTCACCGTCTCATCTCTACGGCAAACAAACATCAATCAAGTCTTTCAATATGATAACAATGAAGTTTTCATCCGAGCTGCATATTCTAGTTTTTGCGGTTATTTTAAAACCATCCGTGCTATGTCAGGACTGTGGTTATGAATGTTACCAATGCTTTTGTGTTTAAATAATTAAAGGTCTACTCCACCTATAAAGGAATGACTGGCAGGCACAGTGTGAGTGAGTGTTAACCTATAAAGCAATCACTGGCTGTAACACACACAGAGAGAGAGAGAGACAGAGAGACAGAGAGAGAGAGAGAGAGAGAGAGAGAGACAGAGAGACAGAGAGAGAGAGAGAGAGAGAGAGAGAGAGAGAGAGAGAGAGAGAGTGGCTGTCACAGGGTGTGTCAAAGGATCAGAAGATTAGCAGGTGATTCATTTCACTGAGCCAGGAATTAACCTGAACACACCCAACACACACACACAACCACACACACAGAGATAGACACACAGACACACACACACACACACACACACACACACAGGTAAAATACTTAATGATGGAATGAACCTGAACACTCCCAACATTCTCACACACACACACACACACACACACACAGGTAAAATACTTAGAAGTCATGGGCGCGCACACACACACACACACAAGTAAAATACTTAGAAGACATGGGCGGGCCGCGGGCACACACACACACACACACACACACACACACACACACACACACACACACACACACACACACACACACACACACACACACACACACACACACACACACACACACACACCTTGAGATTAACCATTAAAAGACTGTTAAAAAAAACTTCAACAGTATCAGCACAGAAAATGTTATAAAGCTACAGAGCGTAACTTTTAACCATCGCCAAGCGAGTTGACACAAAGTTAATGAAGCCTCATCAAATCAAATCAGTTTTATTTGTATAGCCCAAAATCACAAACACATTTGTCTCAGTGGGCTTCATCAGCTCCACAAAACTATTAACAATGTTACTTAATGGCAGAAAACCTGGAAAATCAGACAATATACAATCAAACACATTTACTAGCCGACCTCGAAGCTACACACACACACACACACACACACACACACACACACAGGTAAAATACTTAGAAGACACACACACACACACACAGGTAAACTACTTATAAGACATACACACACACACACACACAAACAAACACACACACACACACACAAACAAACACACACACACACGTAAACTACTTATAAGACATACACACACACACACACACAGGTAAAATACTAAGAAGACACACACACACAGACTTTGCCGCAAACTTCATTTTGATGATTTCAGCAAAGTGGAGGAATTCTTTAGAAGTTGCTGACGTCTTATAAACGTCCTCGTAACAGATTAAAGATTGACAGGTCATCCCCCCAAAGGCAAAGTCTCCAAGTCTGTCGACCATAAACATGTGTCAATAGTTGTACATTTACATAAAGAGTCTTAAATGCGGTTGTGTATTAAAGACCTACTTCACCGGTGGGAATATGAAGGTGTATTGAACTCTGAGATCCTATGTAGTATAAAGGTGCAAACATTTTAGAAATCGGTTCATCCTAGCCTGAGAAAAGGCAGAAAGAGTGTTTTATGGTCTCACTGTCTAAGCCTACATTTTACTAGTGTGACATCACACATGGTAAGATGTAGGGGTTAGGATTAACAGGACAGCTGGGCCAAGGGAAGACTGAGGGAAGACTGAGGGAAGAAAAACCTCATTCATTATATTATAATAGCGATTTTATAATGATAGAACGCCGGTTCCGTATGGGTGAAGTATTCCTTTAAGTTAGGTTGACACTGTCTGTCTGTTTAAGGCATATATCTGTTTAACCCTCTGAGCCCTGAGGGCATTTTCTCGATTTTACATGCTTTTATAAATTACCATTTTAGAGGGCAAGTAGATAACATAATACGCAGCTGATTCATATTAAAATGTTCAGAACACTCTCAGCTCTCAGTTAGGAAGGTTCAATTTTGCCCTAGTCCAATGTAAAAAAAAAATATTTTGACATAAATGTTGAAATTTGAAGTCCGATTTTTGAAAAATTTCGAAATTTGTGTGAAATAATACCTTTATTCATCTGATTGAGTTATTTTGGCTCTTGAAATTGCTTCTCCAAAACATTAGCTTCTAAAATGTACAAGAATGTTTCCATAAAAAGGTTGGGAAGAGCAAAAAACATGACTAAAATGATCTTTTTGTCCAAACGTTTTTTGGTTTTTTGGTTCTCGATTTTACATGCTTTTATAAATTACCATTTTAGAGGGCAAGTAGATAACATAATACCCAGGTGATTCATATCAAAATGTTCAGAACACTCTCAGCTCTCAGTAAGGAAGGTTCAATTTTGCCCTAGTCCAATGTAAAAAAAAAATATTTTGACATAAATGTTGAAATTTGAAGTCCGATTTTTGAAAAATTTCGAAATTTGTGTGAAATAATACCTTTATTCATCTGATTAAATTATTTTGGCTCTTGAAATTGCTTCTCCAGAACATTAGCTTCTAAAATGTACTGGAATTTTTCCATAAAAAGGTTGGGAAGAGCAAAAAACATGACTAAAATGATCTTTTTGTCCAAACGTTTTTTTGGTTGAGATCTAAGGGCATTTTCTCGATTTTACATGCTTTTATAAATTACCATTTTAGAGGGCAAGTAGATAACATAATACCCAGCTGATTCATATTAAAATGTTCAGAACACTCTCAGCTCTCAGTTAGGAAGGTTCAATTTTGCCCTAGTCCAATGTGAACAAAAATATTTTGACACAAATGCTGCAATTTGATGTCAGATTTTTGAAAAATGTGGAAACTTATGTGAAATAATACCTTTATTCACCAGGACAAATTGTTTTGGCTCTTGAAATTGCCTCTCCAAAACATTAGCTTAGCGAAGGAATACAATAATTGACTAATGTTAACATGCTAATACTAAAATAAAATATGAATAGTGTGGATGCAGGAGAACTTCAGATGCTGCCAGAGGAAGGACCTGATCCACACCGTCTCGTCTCCACCAGGGAAAACTGGAAGAGAACAGACAGACAACAAATGAGCCAAGAAAAGTGAACAGGCATGAAAACAAAAAGACTATCCTGCTGAGCGAAAGCATTATCCCCATTTACAAAGCATTAGCTTCTATAATGCACTGTCATTTTCCCAAAAAAAGTTGGGAAGTGCAAAAAACATGACTAAAATCAAATTTCCCAAAATACAATTAGTCTCTTACTCTACTTTGACCACATATGAGGAATTAAGCAAAATGAGACTGAATAATGACTTGATACTAGTGTTGTTTTTGTCAACGAAATGTATGACAAAATATCGTTGTCAACGAACATTTATCACGTGACAGAAACGAGACGAGACGCAACGTAAATGGTGGTCATGTGACGAAGACTATAATCAAATATATAATGCTTTATTGTTGACTAATAAAAACGGGACTAAATGTGGTTTACAAAAACAAAAACTGACATTACAGCATCGTAAGAGAGGCCGTGTCCGGAGGGGATGTCACTTTTCCCTGTGTAAATGTTAAAATCTATGGTGTAGCCATTGCTTGAGTCCGCCAAAACGAACAATTTGAAACCCCACTTAGTAGGTTTGGCCTTCATGTATTGAGTAATTCCAGTTTTAGCCTTTGAGGCAACCATCCTTTCATCCACAGCTAGGTTTTTGTATGGATGAAAATAGGTCTTTGCTGCAGTTTTGATCAAATTGAGGAGAGGTTTGACCCTGAAGAGTTTGTCGAATTGTGGCGTTCCCTTCTTCCTATCATTGTTTACATCTTCATCTGGATCACTTATGTGTAAGTTACAGGAGATGACACCAAATCTGTCCCTACTCATGACTGTTGCGGCAAATGGACAGGTTAAACTGTGGTTCTGCCTCCAGTAATCAGCAATGTGGTGTAGTCTAACCAGGGCCATGTAAAAGAGGAGTCCAATGTACTTGTAAAACTCCTCAACTGTCAAATCAGTCCATTTAAACTTTTTACCCATGGCAATTGTTTTGGCAGCCTGTTTATTTGTGTTGCTACAGAGTGTGTGTACAGTGTGTGCAGTGAAACACAATTTGAAGAGCTCAATTGGTGTGTAGAAGTGCGTGCCTAGCTGTGGGCCAGGGGTGCGTGCAGGTTGAAACCTGGAGACAGGAGGAGCGGTGTCCTGGTCTTCCTCAGTCTTCCAAGCCCGCTGCTGCGTAGGGGGTGCTGGTGGAGTTAGGACACGGGACCTCTTTGCGGGTGGTTCTCCTCTTCTCCTGGACCTGGTGCTGCCACAGATTCACAGAAATCAGTCTCATTATCTCATAACAAAAATATTTAAACTTCACAACTTGTATTTGCAAACAACAGTGTAATAAAAGTCGATGCAAAAACATTTCCATTCTGTACTATTTGTAAATTGTAAAGGGAAATACTTTTACACAGAATACACATCTATTACTATTATTTTCAAACAAAAGTAAACAAAAGTAGTGCTATCAATAGAGAAATCAGTCCCTGTAATGTCAAGAATGCAAAATTCAAGTTATCTTACATTTACACACAGAGCTTCATTTGCAATTTCTAAAATAAATTATACCCGTTTATAAACAGCTGTATAGCCTACTACAGTTTGTTTGTTTCTCTCTCTCTCTCTCGTAACTTCTGTCTCCTCCCCTCAGCCAGACTAAATGACGGCTTTCCATCTCCCACAACAGACACACACACACACACACACACACACACACACACACACACACACACACACACACACACACACACACACACACACACACACACACACACACACACACACACACACACACACACACACACACACACACACACACACACACACACACACACACACACACACACACACACACACACACACACACACACACACACACACACACACACACACACACACACACACACACACACACACACACACACACACACACACACACACACACACACACACACACACACACACACACACACACACACACACACACACACACACACACACACACACACACACACACACACACACACACCCGGGTGTCCATTTATGCGAGACAGCTAGCAAACAAAATTGAGACACACGGGGAAGATTGCTTACTTTTACTTGTTTTCAAACTATTACTTGTTTTCAAACAACAGAAGGCTGGCGACAAGAGTATACAGCTCTGTCACGTCAGTTCCAAAAAAAAAATCGGTCACGTCACGGACGCAACATTCAAGCTAGTTTACATGTTCACACTTAGCTTCCATTACAAAAACAGACGTTTTGTCAAATAAATGCTCTTACCCGTCTTCAAATGGATCCATGTCACCTTCATATTCCTCTTCGTCAAAGCCCTCAATGTCGGAATTGGCGTCTTCCTCTGAATCTCTCAGCTGTCGAACATCCGCGCCATGGTGAAATCGAAATTAGGAGCATGATAGGAGTCCTTTGTTCAGTGATTGTGTATGTTTGACCTTAGTGGGAGGTCCTTAGTGATTACACTAAGTTGATTGGATGGTTTTTCACAAAATATGACAGCAAGCAGCTCTACCAATCACGCAAGGGAAAGGGCCGATGACGTTTTCGCAAAATGTTGATTGACAAGCGGCTCAGCCAGTAGCGCAAGGGAAAGGGTTGATACATTTTCGCGCCTCTCAGCAACATATCTCTGGCTGTGAGTCACGTAGAATCACGCGAGAATATGTCCCGGAAAGGGGAGAATCTCAGCTTTCCGGTGATATTCAAACCACATTGCTGCGATTTAATAATGTTAAATAATGTATTAAAACATAACGAAATCACCGACAGAACGCCATAGAACGCAGTACTGCGGGCTCCGGGTCCAGAGGGTTAATGTCCATGTCTGTCTGTCCAGCAAAGTACAATGAACTTTGGGACAAGGCAGCCTGAGAATATTTTCAGAGTCATTAGACAAGGAAATAGGACTTTAAAGGAATACTTCACCCATACGGAACCGGCGTTCTATCATTATAAAATCACTATTATAATATAATGAATGAGGTTTTTCTTCCCTCAGTCTTCCCTCAGTCTTCCCTTGGCCCAGCTGTCCTGTTAATCCTGACCCTTACTGTGATGTCACAAGAAGGAAACTGTAGGGTTAAGACAGTGAGACCATAAAACACTCTTTCTGTCTTTTCTCAGGCTAGGATGATCCGATTTCATATTTTTTTGCACATTTATACTACATAGGATCTCAGAGTTCAATACACCTTCATATTCCCACCGGTGAAGTAGGTCTTTAACTGTAGATAACTCATCAATCATATTCGAGTATTTTGCCTGTTAAATAGATTCTAAACGCTTGATCTGGTCACTGCACATACTTCCATGATGAGACAACCACACATCAGACACACATGAGCTTTTCCAGAAACTGTGACTGCTGTCCTTAACACACACACACACACACACACACACACACACACACACACACACACACACACACACACACACACACACACACACACACACACACACACACACACACACACACACACACACACACACACACACACACACACACACACACACACACACACACACACACACACACACACACACACACACACACACACACCCTCATAACCTAAAAATAAAGATTGGCTATTACACAAACAAGCTCTTTAAAAAGTCGCTACAAGGAACTTTTAAATATTTCTGAAACAGTCTCATTTTTCCTCTGATGATCATAAATTACATGTAACAGCAAACGAGACCATCAGTGCAAAAGAAATGCTATTTTTATATAGTTTTTCTTAATGCCTTCGTCATGGGTATACACTCACCCAGGAACAACAGCTGGCGTAGTTAAAACACTACCGCTTTTGTCCAAAGGGGGGCGCTAGAATTACCACAAAATGAAAGTTCCTCGGAGCACCTTTAAAAGGACCTTAATGCTTCTCACAGAACTTAGAACCAGTTTGTATTGTTGCCTGTTTATGATGAGGTCATGTTTCTGTAGGTTTGATTAGTCATGCTGGTAACTACCGGTTACACCTGGAAACACCCAAAGACAAAGACACACACACACACACACACACACACACACACACACACACACTAATTCTGACCACTGAAGGCTTTTCTCTGTAGCAGTGGATGATGACATGTTTGGGTTGTCTCTGCCTTTCTCTTAAAGGTGTAGTCACCAATTCTGGAGAATGCTTGTTGAAAAATAATTTTCAAAATCAGTGAATATACCAGTTCCCTGTGGGTGAAGTATTCCTTTAAGTGTAAACTATATAAAAATAGCATTCTTTGCACTGATGGTCTCGTTTGCTGTTACATGTCATTTATGATCATCAGAGGAAAAATGAGACTGTTTCAGAAATATTTAAAAGTTCCTCGTAGCACCTTTAATGTAAGACTTCTTTAACGAGCGGTAGAAACCTTGTTTTTTTTTTTTTTGCATTTTCAAGCTTTATTAGACAGCACAGAGTTGAAATGGGGAGACAGAGAGAGAGAGAGAGAGAGAGAGAGAGAGAGGGGGGGGGGGGGGATGACCTGCAGTAAAGGTCCACGGGTCGGATTTGAACCCGCGACCACTGCAACGAAGGCCGGAGCCAATATGGTACACGCTCTATCCACTACGCCACCGGAGCGCCCCAAGGTAGAAACCTTGTTACAGACCAAAGACAGCAGAATCAGTCAGAGGAAGTCCAAGGTCCAGACCTGTAACACAACTCTAACAGCTAAAAGAAAAAGCACGTTTTCCGTTTCATTCGAATATGTAAGATTTCAGACAAGTGTTAAAGCGGTGAGTGAGTGAGTGAGTGAGTGAGTGAGTGAGTGAGTGAGTGAGTGAGTGAGTGAGTGAGTGAGTGTGTGTCTGTGTACAACTATTTCTACACACACACACACACACACACACACACACACACACACAGAAGTGTTAAAGCAACTCAGATTAACACTATAGGTCAAAGTCCAATGGAGGTTAAGCCACAGAAACTAATGAAGAATGCAACATTTCTAATCACATGTATAAACACTGGCCTCTTGTTTAAAGGGTCAGTGTGTAGTTTCAGAGGAGGGGGGTTTGTTTACACTCACAGAGCCTGCAGTTAGTTTACTAAACATATTTTCTCTACATGTAATTCTTAGTATTGAATAATTCTATAATCATGAGTAAAAAATCATATTGAGGAACCTGGAACCAAACGTAAGACTAGAATATGTTTGTAAACCAAACTGTGGGTCCTGCTGCTGTAAACAACAACAACAACAGTGAAACAGTAACTTTTCAGGAAGCTTTCTAACTTCAAACAGTGTTCCAGGGATCTACATTTTCCCTGTGAGGAAAGTTTGTTTATTCAGTTATGAGAATAAACCTTAGAAAATGTTTCACTTCTCTGACACACACAAAGTTACACACTGCATCTTTAATGCCATTCATCTCTCAAACTGTATAAATTAAAAGTCAAAATCATATGATATAATGTCAAAACCAGGCGTCCTTATCACACACACACACACACACACACACACACACACACACACAGGCTGTTGTTTGTTTTATCTGCGATTATGAATTATATATGTACACAAATTTTTTTTCAAGAAATTCAAAATAAATAAAGCTATGAAAAAAAAATTAAAAAAAATGGCCTCCAGAATTCAACATGCCAGCACAGCAGAATGCCTCACACTCCCGTAACCAAGGAGAAGGCCTCAAAGTTCAACACACACACACACACACACACACACACACCATGTGATCGGTATCCTGCCCAATTGCTGTTGCCTTGGCTACTTCCCTGCATGGCCACCTCAGCTAAAAAGAGGTTGGGTTCATTTGCATGTTTTGACATGACAAGTGTGATTCACTTATACTCTATGTGCCAAACAGGCTGACGGGAGGAAAGAAGAGTGTGTGTGTGCGTGTGCGTGTGTGAGTGTGAGTGTGAGTGTGAGTGTGAGTGTGAGTGTGAGTGTGAGTGTGAGTGTGAGTGTGTGTGTGTGTGTGTGAGCGAGTGAGTGTCTGTTTGTGCTTGTACAATTATTTTTGTGAGAACCAATTTGAGTTTTAGACCTTAAGAGTGAAGACATTATGTCCGATTCTCACTTTGGGACAGGCCTTTAAAGGGCTGTTTGAGGGTTAACACTAGGTTTTAAGGACAGGCCTTTAAAGGGCTGTTTGAGGGTTAACACTAGGTTTTAAGGACAGGCCTTTAAAGGGCTGTTTGAGGGTTAACACTAGGTTTTAAGGACAGGCCTTTAAAGGGCTGTTTGAGGGTTAACACTAGGTTCAGATGTTAGGGTAAGGGGCTAGGCTAGGGGAATGCATGTCAATGAATGTCCTCATTAGTATAGCCTACAAACCTGTGTGTGTGTGTGTGTGTGTGTGTGTGTGTGTGTGTGTGTGTGTGTGTGTGTGTGTGTGTGTGTGTGTGTGTGTGTGTGTGTGTGTGTGTGTGTGTGTGTGTGTGTGTGTGTTTTAGAAGAGAAAAAGATGGCTAAACATTTTATAAATCGGTTCATCCTAGCCTGAGAAAAGGCAGAAAGAGTGTTTTATGGTCTCACTGTCTAACCCTACATTTTCCCATGTGAGACATCACACATGGGAAAATGAAGGATTGTTAGGATTAACAGGACAGCTGGGCCAAGGGAAGACTGAGGGAAGACTGAGGGAAGAAAAACTTCATTCATTATATTATAATAGTGATTTTATAATGATAGAACGCCGGTTCCGTATGGGTGAAGTATTCCTTTAAGTTTAAATATAGTTACACCTATTTTGGACGACTTTTTAGGTAACAGTGCGGTCCTCTGTTCAAATATTAAAGCAACAGGCTACTTACTTTGTTACTATCTTTATAATTTTTCTAGGAATTACTAAATCCAGTAGCAACGATCTAAGCAGCTTGTGAGGCTAACGCTTAATATGACCCAATAAAGTTCACTGTTGAATACTTGTAGCCTAATCATGAAAAGAGTGTGTGTGTGTGTGTGTGTGTGTGTGTGTGTGTGTGAGAGAGTGAGTGAGTGAGTGAGTGAGTGAGTGAGTGAGTGAGTGAGTGAGTGAGTGAGTGAGTGAGTGAGTGAGTGAGTGAGTGAGTGAGTGAGTGAGTGAGTGAGTGAGTGAGTGAGTGAGTGAGTGAGTGAGTGAGTGAGTGAGAGTGTGTGTGTGTGTGTGTGTGTTTCTCTGAGGCCTGTTAGGGCAGGAACTGAGAGGTTTCCAAGTTATTAACTAGTTGATGCAAGTCACCAAAAAACTAAACAGAAAGCAGCAGTGCAATTTGCCTCTGAAGTCGATAAATATACAGTATAAGGTCAATGTTAAAAGGTGCTCAGAGGAACTTTCAGTTTGTGTTCATTCTAGCGCCCCCCTTTGGACAATAGCGGTAGTGTTTTTACCACGCCAGCTGTTGTTCCTGGGTGAGCGTATACCCATGACAAAGGCATTAAGAAAAACTATATAAAAATAGCATTCTTTGCACTGATGGTCTCGTTTTGCTGTTACATGTCATTTATGATCATCGGAGGAAAAATTAGACTGTTTCAGAAATATTTAAAAGTTCCTCGGAGCACCTTTAACTTTTATAAATGCCAGTTAATTTTTTTTCCAATGGGGAATATGTTTTTGGTTTTTCATTGTAAGTGAGAAGGTAACTGACCCAACCGCAAAGAAATAAGTTCTAAAACGCAAAGGATTATTATTATGGGTGAAAAGACAGGTGTTGATATCTGATAGCCAGTGGACATTATCCCTGCGTTCCAAATCACATACTCTTTCTTTTTACTACACTACATACTAAAGAACAGAAGAGTTTTAGTCTTTTTACTACACTACATACTAAAGTACAGAAGAGTTTTAGTCTTTTTACTACACTACATACTAAAGTACAGAAGAGTTTTAGTCTTTTTACTACACTACATACTAAAGTACAGAAGAGTTTTAGTCTTTTTACTACACTACATACTAAAGTACAGAAGAGTTTTAGTCTTTTTACTACACTACATACTAAAGTACAGAAGAGTTTTAGTCTTTCTACTACACTACATACTAAAGTACAGAAGAGTTTTAGTCTTTTTACTACACTACATACTAAAGTACAGAAGAGTTTTAGTCTTTTTACTACACTACATACTAAAGTACAGAAGAGTTTTAGTCTTTTTACTACACTACATACTAAAGTACAGAAGAGTTTTAGTCTTTCTACTACACTACATACTAAAGTACAGAAGAGTTTTAGTCTTTTTACTACACTACATACTAAAGTACAGAAGAGTTTTAGTCTTTTTACTACACTACATACTGAAGTACAGAAGAGTTTTAGGGCCACAGACAGGAGAGAGAAAAAAAACAGATAAGGAAGAATTTTTTTCCCATTATGTCGAGAAATGTCAAGAATAAAGACGAATACTCCAAAATGATATTGGAGTTAGCGGGGCATTTATGTATTTTCAGCATACTACAATTGACGTGCATGTATCGGGACATCCTAAATGTTTTTCTGGCATACTAAATAGTATGGAAGTATGGGGATTGGAACGCAGGGTTAGATGTGATTTGAGGGTTATATATTCCCTCCACTCTTTGATGAATGTTGAATAATAGTGAAAAGTGTTATAGTACATTTTTAAAAATTTTTAGTGCCTCCGTCCTCGTGACTTCTGTTTACAAACCCTGGTGTGTGTGTGTGTGTGTGTGTGTGTGACAGTCTGTCCATGTGTGTGTGTGTGTGTAAGAGTCTGTCTGTGTGTGTGTGTGTGTGTGTAAGCAGACACTCTTCATTGCGGTCGGCTCATTGTGGCGTGACTAACTCAGGTCATATTCTCCTCATTACAAAGGCCATCGGACGGACACACACACACACACACACACACACACACACACACACACACACACACACACACACACACACACACACACACACACACACACACACACACACACACACACACACACACACACACACACACACACACACACACACACACACACACACACACACACACACACACACACACACACACACACACACACACACACACACACACACACACACACACACACACACACACACACACACACACACACACACACACACACACACACACACACTTCGCCATCAGAAACAAGATATGTACCAACCTTTCTAGCTCCATTGTCATCACTACAGAAAAGGAGGTAGATGCTAACTGAGCTTAGCATAAGACATGAGCCAAGCCCAACCTCTAAAATCACTGTCCACTCCAGATCTCACTTTCAGTCACCAATTAAAACCAATTAAACTATATCAGTGCACGTCCTTTTTTGTTGGGTCCAACTTTGGTAGCGATTAATTTCTCTCCCACATATTAGCTAACCATCGTACTTCATTTCATTTGTACAGAAGGTCTGGAATCGCTCAATTGACAAACGTTAACTCACTTGAAGGCGGGTGTCTGTTGAAGTTTAAAACTATTGGATCTGCCCAGTGCCACTCTGGATCTGCCAACCAATCGCATAACGTTTGGTCGTGACGTATATGTCATGCGCCGGCTTCTGACTACAACTGAAACTCAACGTCATTGTTCTCAGCCACTCCCTCTGTTCGCTGATTGGACAGCCAAAAATCTGGCCGGAGAAAACCTGAAAGTGGGGAGGGTCCGGTCTGACTGGAGGCTAGATTGATGACTACATGAACCAATCAGGGGCTGCCTTCCACTAACAGACAGAAAGTGGGGAGGGTCCGGTCTGACTGGAGGCTAGATTGATGACTACATGAACCAATCAGGGGCTGCCTTCCACTAACAGACAGAAAGTGGGGAGGCTAGATTGATGACTACATGAACCAATCAGGGGCTGCCTTCCACTAACAGACAGACAGTGGGGAGGGTCCGGTCTGACTGGAGGCTAGATTGATGACTACATGAACCAATCAGGGGCTGCCTTCCACTAACAGACAGAAAGTGGGAGAGGGTCCGGTCTGACTGGAGGCTAGATTGATGACTACATGAACCAATCAGGGGCTGCCTTCCACATCCCCTAACCCCTAACTCTAACTTCCAGGATATTCCAGGAATTCCTTGAGGAAGTTTTCACTCTTCTCCTGCCTGCAGCTGCTTCCTGCTAGAATCACAACAATACAACATGCTAAGCTACAGACCAGACACACACACACTACTAGGGCTGTCTGCCTGCCTGTCTCTCTCTCTCTCTGTCTGCCTGCCTGTCTCTCTCTCTCTCTCCCTGTCTGTCTCTCTCTCTCTGTCTGTCTGTCTGTCTGTCTGTCTGTCTGTCTGTCTCTCTCTCTCCCTGTCTGTCTGTCTCTCTCTCTGTCTGTCTGTCTGTCTGTCTGTCTGTCTGTCCTCTCTCTCTCTCTCTCTCTCTCTCTCTCTCTCCCTGTCTGTTAAAAAGTTAAATCAAGTCATAATTTTAAATAGCAAATAGTATAACATTACTAAATATAAAACAAATAAACTTAAATAATAACTCTCAGCTTGGTGCGCTCCGGTGGTGTAGTGGATAGAGCGCGTACCATATTGGCTCCGGCCTTCGTTGCAGTGGTCGCGGGTTCAAATCCGACCCGTGGACCTTTACTGCAGGTCGTCTCTCTCTCTCTCTCTCTCTCTCTCTCTCTCTCTCTCTCTAATAAAGCTTGAAAATGCAAAAAAAGTTGTCTGGATCCTCTGCTTTCATTTTTTGGCATTTTCAAGCTTTATTAGACAGTACAGAGTTGAAATGGGGAGACAGAGAGAGAGAGAGAGAGAGACAGAGAGAGAGAGAGAGAGAGAGAGAGAGGGAGAGAGAGAGAGAGAGAGAGAGAGAGAGGGAGAGGGGGGATGACCTGCAGTAAAGGTCCACGGGTCATACCCACTACGCCACCGGAGCGCCCACATTTTACACGCTTTGACAGAGATTGCGACCTGTGGACCTTTACCGCAGGTCATCCCTCTGTACTATCTGATAAAGCTTGAAAATGCCAAAAAAAATATCAATTACATATTATTTTTTTTTAATTATGGCTGGTTCTAGCCTGGTCCTACCAGACCATCGTACTTCATTTCATTTGTACAGAAGGTCTGGAATCGCTCAATTGACAAACGTTAACTCACTTGAAGGCGGGTGTCTGTTGAAGTTTAAAACTATTGGATCTGCCCAGTGCCACTCTGGATCTGCCAACCAACCATGTCATGCGCCGGCTTCTGAGCCACTCCTTCTGTTCGCTGATTGGACCGGCAGAAATCTGTCCGGAGAAAACCAAAGAATATACCGCAGACCCAGACTGACTACTGAAGGGAAATGAAAATTGAGCGGAAGTAGTAGGCGGGCGGTGCCAGGCTAGGCCGGCTCTATAACACCAACGAGACCATGTTAAATCTCTGTCAGTAGGGCTGGCCCGAATGCCATTTTTCAGGCTTCGAATATTCGTTGGTTTTTCCGAGCGAATATTCGTTCCAGAAAAACACACCATCAAAAACAACATTAAAAAAAGAAAAAAAAATAATAATATTGTTTTTTTTTAATTTTTTTATTAATAATCCCTATATACTCCCTGGAACCGATTTTGACAGTATCTGCATATTTTGTTGAAGATTTACGCGCTCGGAGGTGAAGTAATGGATGCGCTATGACACTTAGTGATGTAATATCCTCCTAAATGAGCAATACTACTACTACTACTACAATATTACTAACTTTTATATCCAAATATAAAATTATTTGATGGCATTATATTGCAGTACTAGCTTCTTGCAAAAAAATAAATAAATAAAAAATAAATTATATAAAAAAAAAAAATTAAAAAAAAAACGAAGCTCCGAATACTAATTTAAGCTCCGAATACTAATTTTCTGAACAAGTATTCGAATATTCGAATAATTCGGGCCAGCCCTATCCGTCTGTAGCTTGTCTAGTTGTCTGGATCCTCTGCTGTCTGAGAGCATCTTCTTAAGTGGATGAAGATTGACATAAACAGCTTATCCTGAAGACACACTTGGAAAGGACTGAGTTCCCACCGTGATGCCAAGTTCACACTGATCACGTCTCAGCAGCCAAAAAGAAGAAAAAAAACTCAGTCCTCCTACGGTAAATGGTAAATGGACTTATATAGCGCTATATCTCCGTTTATCACAGACCCAAAGCGCTTTACATTGTTTTTGTACACATTCACCCAGTCACACACACATTCATACACCGATAGCAGCAAGCTAACTATCGGGAGCAATTCGGGGTTCAGTGTCTTGCCCAGGGACACTTCGACATGTGGCGGGGAGACGGGGGATCGAACCTCCGACCCTGCACACCAGAGGCGAACTCCCTACCCACTTCGCCACTGCCAAGAAAAAACTCAGTCCTCCTACTTATCTAAGTAATATCATCACATCCAACTAAAGACTGAACCATCCTATATCACTAATCTCAGTCAGTACGATCACAGTCTAAATAGTATATACTAAAAACTGTACCAGAGAGAGAGAGAGAGAGAGAGAGAGAGACAGACAGACAGACAGACAGACAGACAGACAGACAGACAGACAGACAGACAGACAGAGAAAGGGTAACACAGGCTTTAAGACAAGCTTAGCATCACCATACCAAAGAATAACTATTAGGCCGCCACCTATATCTTAAAAAAAAATAAGATATATCGAAGAAATTGTATTGTAGTTTAAAATACTTTTGCAAATGAGTTTTGTTGCAAGAAATCAACGCCAGAAACACTACTCCGCTAGTTAGTAGTTACTAGTTTACAGAGCCTAGGCTGTGTATTAACACACTAGTTTACAGAGCCTAGGCTGTGTATTAACACACCAGTTTACAGAGCCTAGGCTGTGTATTAACACACTAGTTTACAGAGCCTAGGCTGTGTATTAACACACCAGTTTACAGAGCCTAGGCTGTGTATTAACACACCAGTTTACAGAGCCTAGGCTGTGTATTAACACACCAGTTTACAGAGCCTAGGCTGTGTATTAACACTTGGATTTTCTTCCTTTCAGCAGCTAGGCTTAGCATCACTAAACTGATCCCATAAACGCACAGTCATTCCTGAAGACTTTGAACCTTGGAGTTACTTGGAGAGTGTTGGTTACAATGAGCCCCACTTCCTCCTCTGTGTGTGTGTGAGTGTGTGTGTGTGTGTGTGTGAGTGAGTGTGTGTGTGTGAGTGTGTGTGTGAGTGTGTGTGTGTGTGTGTGTGTGTGAGTGAGTGAGTGAGAGAGTGTGAGTGTGTGTCATAACTTAACTACATTACAATAGGGCCATAAAGGATAGGATAGGACGGGGTCGAACACAAGCCAAAGTCTCTTCACACGTCAGGCGGTTAGTACTCTAAGTTTAGTATGGAAAGGCCTCAACTTGAGACACTATCCCTGCGTTCCAAATCGCATACTCTTTCTTTTTTTCTATTCAACATACTTTTACTTATTTATTTCATCATAACATGGCTCCTAGATCTTGCCTCTTGCTTTTCTATCCGTCGCATCCCCGCTTGTTTTCAAATGGAGGCTTCTAAATAGTAGATAGTATGGGGGGTGCTCCGGTGGTGTAGTGGATAAAGCGTGTACCATATTGGCTCCGGCCTTCGTTGCAGTGGTCACGGGTTCGAGTCCGACCCGTGGACCTTTACTGCAGGTCATCCCCCCTCTCTCTCTCAAAGTAAGACAGTGTGCATGAAATTGGGAATTCCCCCACTGTAATGTTTAACATTTTAAAAATACCACAACAAACTACATGTGTGTCCAATCCATCCATACATATCCCAGGGAGAATGTTTAGGTCAGAATAGACAACATTATGGTTGCGTTCCGAATCGCATACTCTTTCTTTTTTCTATTCTACATACTACATCCGACGATAAAAATAATCTAGTTAGGATGCAGTAGGCATACTATTGGGACATACTTTTCTCTCTTATTTCATCATAACATTGCGCCTTGATCTTGCCACTTGCTTTTATATCCGTCTCTGTGACGTCACTTCACGTGCGCACTGGATTGTGGGTCAGAATCGCCCAAATAGGATGCAGTTTTCAACACTAACAATCTTGGCCGCATGAAGTAGGACATCCGGGTACTTCTAACCATCCTAAATCTGGCCACAAGAATCAGGACATCCTAAATCTTTTTTCTACATACTATATAGTAGAAAGTATGCGATTCGGAACGCAACCTACATGTGTGTCCAATCCATACATACATATCCCAGGGAGAATGTTTAGGTCAGAATAGACAACACAATGTTTTTCGTGAAGAGAACAAAGGTGGAGTCAGTGATTCTGGAGAACGCTTGTTGTCAAAATCACTTTTGTGTCAAAATCAGTGAATATCTCCTCATGATCCACTACCTGTCTGTACTGTGAGTGCGCTGAAAATAAACCCCAGTGTTAATACACAGCCTAGGCTCTGTAAACGGGTATGTTGCTATAGCTACTGTGGGCCCACTTGTTTACAAACCCTTTGTGTACATACCTTGTTTACAGAGCCTAGGCTGTGTATTAACAAGCGTTCTCCAGAATCACTGACTGAATAAAAATGCAGCCTGGTTGAGATTTCAAAGCAGCTTTAAAGAGTTAAAAGCTAGCTTCAGTAGAAAGACAATAAGCAGAGAGGCAGAGAGAGAGAGAGAGAGAGAGAGAGAGAGAGACAGACAGACACAGAGAGACAGAGATGTAGAGACAGAGAGAGAGGGGGATAGAGAGAGACAGAGAGAGAGAGAGAGAGAGAGAGAGAGAGAGAGAGAGGGAGACAGAGAGAGAG
>NW_027648458.1:50118-55118 GCF_949987685.1 Ammodytes marinus
CATCTTGAGAAACGGTGGCATATTTACAGTTGATGGTTTATTCAATACAAAGTTAAAGTATGCGTCAGTGTGTGTGTGTGTGTGTCTGTCTGTCTGTCTGTCTGTCTGTCTGTCTGTCTGTCTGTCTGTCTGTCTGTCTGTGAGTCATTGTGTCTGTTTGTCTGTCTGTCTGTCCGTCCGTCCGTGTGTCTGTCTGTCCGTGTGTCTGTCTGTGTCTGTCTGTCTGTCTGTCTGTCTGTGTGTCCTTCCGTGTGTCTGTCTGTCTGTGTTCATGTTAAGTGTGTTGGAGGGACAGTTTTTCAAGGATTCGTTTCAAACTTTTTTTTCTTTTAAGTGAAACCAGCAGCGTACAATCAAGTTATTTCTTCTTTCAGTTTATGTTTTCGTTTCTTCTCTTTCCTCCTCTCCTCCTCTCCTCCTTTCCTCTCTCCTCTCTTTCCTCCTCTCCTCCTCTTAAGGGCTCAAGAGAACGTTTGTGTCGGGCCCAGAAGAAGTCTCTTGTATTTCTAGCTCCTCCATAGAGTCGGGCTGAGTTTCAATGCTCTCGGCCGGCGGCGATTGTCTTTTATCCATCTCCTGTTGCTCCTGGATTTTCAAAATAAGATCCTTGATTTCCTCGCGCTTGGTCTTCATGCGTTGCTGGGGAAACCACTCCGACAGGTTGACAGGCAGGTGGAAGCTGGGGATCGGGTTCTGGGCGGGCGAAAGAAAACGGGAAAAAAATATTGATTATTTTATGAAGACACTTTTATAAATATTTTTATTTTTATTTTATTTTTTATTATTATTTAAAAAAAGAAAGAAAGAAACTATCAGAAGTTCATTGGATATTGTTACATTGAAAAAAAAAAGAAAGAAAAAAAGAAAATGTATTTAAAAAAAAATTAATAATTATAAATAAAAGAAAGTTTGTTTTGAGATTATAACAAAATTGCCTAAACAGGGTATGATTTGAATTTTTTATTTTTACGTCCCAAATTTTTTCAATACATTTTTTTGGAAGCTTGGGATGGGATTCTGGCGGGGGGGGGGGGGGAGAACACAGAAAAATATTGATTATTTTATGAGGAAGTTTTTTCTTTTTCAATATTGTTATTGTTGATTTTATTTTTTAACAACATAGAGAAAGTTTGTTTTTATTTTGAAATCAAACCAGAATGGAATAGACAAGGGTGCAATTTGTGACGTTTCGATGCTTTTATTTTTTATTCATGAAAAATAACCACAATTTTCAGAGTATTTTAATTATTTTCAGTGGATTTTTATTTCGTATTTTTTCTTTATTAGACAGTGTGTAGAGACAGAGATGAAATGTGTCAGAGAGGGGAATGACATGCAGAGAACGACCCGGGCTGGATTCTAACCCGGGTCTGCTGTGAAGAGGACAGACAGACAGACAGACAGACAGACAGACAGACAGACAGACAGACAGACAGACAGAGAGGGGAATGACATGCAGAGAACAACCCGGGCTGGATTCTAACCCGGGTCTGTTGTGAAGAGGACAGACAGACAGACAGACAGACAGACAGACAGACAGACAGACAGAGAGGGGAATGACATGCAGAGAACAACCCGGGCTGGATTCTAACCCGGGTCTGCTGTGAAGAGGACTGAGACTCTAAGGGGACGCTCTAACCCCTGTGCCACAGGCGCCCCCCCAAAAAATGATTATTTTCATTTGTAATTAAACCAGAATAGTCCAGAGATGACGGAATAAAGGGGGCCAATGTAGGTTAAAAATTAATAAAACAATAAAAAACAATTGTTGAGCCAGGGAAGGGGGGTAATATTTTGATAGTCTTTTTGAATTTACAGAAAATTTACCAGTAAAAAAAAATAATAATACACAGAGAGAGAGAGAGAGAGAGAGAGAGAGAGAGAGAGAGAGAGAGAGAGAGAGAGAGAGAGAGAGACACACACACAAACACAGATATATACTATCCCATGTGTACCTGGAAGAAGCTCTCGACATATTGCAGCACGTAGACTCCACAGTCGCTGAAGTTGTCCTGCTGAGGCACTCGGGGGCTGGAGCCTTTCATCAGGTCTTTACAGAAGCTACGCTCTGAGCCCTGACGCACACACCACTCCACCTCCAGGTACCTGAGAGAGACAGACAGGCAGACAGACACAGAGAGAGAGAGAGAGAGAGGGAGGGAGAGAGACAGGCAGGCAGGCAGGCACACACAGGCAGGCACACACACACACACAGGGGGTGGACAGAGAGAAAGAGAGAGAGAGAGAGAGAGAGAGAGAGGGAGAGAGAGAGAGGGAGAGGGAGAGAGAGAGAGAGAGAGAGGGAGGGGGGAGAGGGAGAGAGAGAGGGAGGGGGAGAGAGAGAGAGAGAAAGGGAGGGAGGGAGAGAGAGAGAGGGGGAGGGAGAGACAGACAGACGGACAGACAGACAGACAGACAGACAGACAGACAGAGAGAGAGGGACAGAGGGAGGGTGGGAGAGAGACAGAGAGTTATTCATTGCCAAAATTAACGTCTGACACATTGTTCATGATCTAGCCTTTTTTGTTTGTTTCCATAAGGTTTTTTAAATAAATAAAATTTTTGGTGAAAATATCAAGTTATAAAAAAAAAAGCTTTCAATGGAAAAAATGCAATAAACATTAAATAAAAATAAAAATAAAAAATAAATGCCGTATACAAGAATCAACATTTATTAGTATTATTCTATATTGAGGATAGTTTTATTTGTTCATGCTTTATTAAAGGTGCAGTGTGTAACAATTAACTGATGACATTCCAACTATGACACTTTCAAGATGGCGGCACTAGGCCTTGGTCCAAAATATGCAGAAATATGGACATATATGAGACCCTTTCTAAGGAAAAAAAATAAAATTTAAAAAAAAAAATTCAGCTATTATGCACTAAACTAAATGTACTTATGGATATTATAATTACTTTCTACAAAATCTGCTAGGAAATAAAACCCAAAATTCTACACACTGCAGGTTTAAATAGTAATGTATAATCTATGTAGTAAGTCCCTGTATAATGGTGTGTGTGACTCACTCTCTGAGCGTCTTGACCACGGTGGATCTGGCCGGACCTCTCAGTGAATCCATGATCAGAATACAAGGCCTGGAGGAGGGAGAGAGAGAGAGGGAGGGAGAGAGAGAGAGAGAGAGAGAGAGAGAGAGAGAGAGAGAGAGAGAGAGAGAGAGGGAGAGAGAGAGAGAGAGGGAGAGGGAGAGAGAGAGAGAGAGAAATATATAAATGATTTTTTTTTTTTTTTTTTAATTTTTAACCTTTATTTCTACAGGTAAATCCCATTGAGACCGAAGACTCTTTTGCAAGGGAGACCTGTTTTCCTTTCCCACGTTACCATTCACACACACATTCATACACCGATAGCAGCAAGCTAACTATCGCCATTCACACAAGGCAAGGTGGGTGAAGTGTCTTGCCCAAGGACACAACAACCATGACACAGGTGGCAGGGCGGGGATCAAACCTCCAACCCTTTGATCATCAGCCGACCCGCTCTACCATTTTTTATTTTTTTTTTTTTTTTTTTATTTACTTTTTTAACAACGACGTAAAAGCTTTGTTATCCATTCAGTGCGAAATAATAACAGAAAAGTCCCTGGCATTGGGGCGCCCTTAGCTCAGTTGGTAGGGCGTCCCCCCCCCCCCCATGGGCCTCGGCCAGCAGCGGACCCGGGTTCGATTCCAGCCCGCGGTCGTTCTCTGCATGTCACTCCCCTCGCTGCCCCATTTCAACTCTGTCTCTACACTATCAATAAAGCATAAAAATGACAAAAAATAAATAAAAGTCCCTGGCATTGACTCACTGTTTACAGACGTTCTGTTTGGAGGACAGTGTGGAGGCTTCAGAGTTCACAGATTCTTCATTCAGAGTCCCGTCATCACTGCACTCGTCCTGAGGGGAATATTAGATATTAAATATTCATGATTTACAAAAATAGTTCATTTGATTTAACTTAAAAAGGTGCTACGAGGAACTTTTAAATATTTCTGAAACAGTCAAATTTTTTTCTCTGAAGATCATGAATAACATGTAAAATACATTATTAAAAAAATATTAGTTTGTATAAAAGAAGAGTCAGTGATTCTGGAGAACGCTTGTTGTCAAAATCACATTTTTGTCAAAATCAGTGAATATCTCCTCATGATCCACTACCTGTCTGTACTGTGTGTGTGTGCGCTGAATAAAAGTCCATCGTTAATACACAGCTTGGGCTCTGTAAACGGGCATGTTGCTAGCTACGTTGGGCCCCTTTGTTTACATACCACTTTACAGAGCCTAAGCTGTGTATTTAGTACACCTGTTTTTTTCACAGCACACACACACACACACAGTACGGACAGGTAGCGTATCATGAGGAGATATTCACTGATTTTTCGACAAAAAGGGAAGTGCAGAGGGGGAAAGAGTGAATACCTGGTTGGAGCTTTGGTCGTCAGAGAAGGTAAACGGGTCGTCATCTGCCTTTGAACCGTAACAAACACTGATCCTCTGCAGCTCACCTGGAAAAGGTACATTAAGGAGCGTAGTTTGAGATTGGCCTGTTTTCCCCCCTTTTGTTTTCCTTTTCCATCGATGATAAATAACTTACAGCTAAAAATTAAACTAAATACATTCATATCCTTTGGCCAATTTAAACAGACTATCTTGGATCTGCCAAACACTACCTGTAACTGTTTTAATTAGACTATATTGTACTGTATGCCTTTTAATTGCTGCCACTCTTCCCCACTCTGTAAATGTTTCAATCGTTTTGTTTTTTTCTTCTCTTCACTTGTTGTGTATTTGATGTTTTTGCATTGAATATTTTGTTTGTATTGTTGTTTTGAATTTGTTTTGACTCGACGTCATTGAAAATGAGGGTCACCCCTCAATTGGTCTCTCGAGGATAAATAAAAGTTAAATGAATGAAAAATAAATAGGGGCGCGGCCTGGCCAAGACGACTCTACAGTTACACCCTATCCTGTCCCCCCATGTTATAGTCAATCAGTG
>NW_027648458.1:64052-79052 GCF_949987685.1 Ammodytes marinus
ACATTAAAGGTGCAGTGTGTAATATGACATCATCAAGAAAGTTCTACAAAGTTCTAGAATGCAACGCTCCCTGGGTAACCCCACCCCTTTCGAATAATAACAGAAGCTACAGTGGCCTTCAAGGACAAGAACAATTCTAAATTTTAAACAATGCACCTGATGACATTCCAACTATGACACTTTCAAGATGGCGGCACTAGGCCTTGGTCCAAAATATGCAGAAATATGGACATATATGAGACCGTTTCTAAGGGAAAAAATAATAATAAAAAAAAAAATTCAGCTATTATGCACTAAATTAAAACGTACTTATGGATATTATAATTACTTTCTACAAAATCTGCTAGGAAATAAAACCCAAAATTCTACACACTGCAGGTTTAAATGTAACATTAAGTTAAATGTTATTATAAATGTTATTTAAATAAAATGCTTAATTTCAAATTTCTAAAATATCATTGTAGGGTCTAAAATTGTGATACAAATCGAAACGTGAGTTGGCAGGTAAAGTTCATAGTTCAACGCACACACACACACACACACACACACACACACACACACACACACACACACACACACACACACACACACACACACACACACACACACACACACACACACACACACACACACACACACACACACACACACACACACACACACACACACACCGAGAGGGAGAGACACACACACACACACCGAGAGGGAGAGACACACACACACACACACAGAGGGAGAGAGAGACACACACACACACACCGAGAGGGAGAGACACACACACACACACCGAGAGGGAGAGAGAGACACACACACACACACAGAGGGAGAGAGAGACACACACACAGAGGGAGAGACACACACACACACACAGAGGGAGAGACACACACACACACACAGAGGGAGAGAGAGAGACACACACACACACAGAGGGAGAGAGAGACACACACACACACACACACACACACACACACACAGAGGGAGAGAGAGACACACACAAACAGAGGGAGAGACACACACACACACACACACACAGAGGGAGAGAGAGACACACACACCCACACACCGAGAGGGAGAGACACAGACACACACAGAGGGAGAGAGAGACACACACACAGAGGGAGAGAGAGACACACACACACACACACACACACACACCGAGAGGGAGAGACACACACACACACACACACACAGAGGGAGAGAGAGACACACACACACACACACACACACACACACACACAGAGGGAGAGAGAGACACACACACACACACACAGAGGGAGAGAGAGACACACACACACACACAGAGGGAGAGAGAGACACACACACACACACACACACACCGAGAGGGAGAGACACACACACACACACAGAGGGAGAGAGAGACACACACACACACAGAGGGAGAGACACACACACAGAGGGAGAGAGAGACAGACACACACAACACACACACACACACACACACACACACACACACACACACACACACACACACACACACACACACACACACACACACACACACAGACACACACACACACACACCTGGTCTTTCATGCGTCCTCTTCGCGGTATAGAGATCTTCAGATTGACGTCCTCAAAGAATTCGGGGCCGAGTTCCTCAAGCTCTGCTGCGGTTAACTTACCTGCAGCCTCCACACGCCCTCCAGGGGGCGCTGTCAACACAATATGAAGCTTTATTTATATAGCACTTATCAAACAAAGCACAAACCCAAAGCCATTAAAGCTGGGGTATGTGATTTCTGATTGGTCAAAGTTAACATGAGCTGTACACTTTGACCAATCAGAGCGAGGCTCCGATTCTCTGTTCTTATTGGCTGTTGGGGACTGTCCATTCACTTTTGCACGACTTTGTTGGTGTAGAGCAGCGTGTCAGGGAGGGACCATAGGGGAGGGACCAAAGAGAACAAGTGGAGCGGTTGAGGTATTTGGATTCAAATCTCTATCCCAACTGCTATTTTCTCCCCAAATTCTCCACCCCAGCTTTAAGAAAAACGATATAAAATTAGCATTCTTTGCACTGATGGTCTCGTTTGCTGTTACATGTAATTTATGATCATCAGAGGAAAAATTAGACTGTTTAGGAAATATTTCAAAGTTCCTCGTTGCTACTTTAAAATGTAGCATCTGCTTGACATGAAGATTTGTTTTTTTTTCTGTCTTGATATAGTATACCATAATTTGCCCACAGCTCTGGAAAAAATTAAGAGACCACTCCAAATGTTCAGTGTCTCTCGTTTTACTCTTTAGAGGCATATGTTTGAGTAGAATGAACATTTTGGTTTTATAATATAAACTACTGACAACATTTCTACCAAATTCACAATAAATGATTTGTCATTAAAGAGCATTTCCATTAAGTAATGTAGAGATGAAGATTGAAGAAAAATCCAGACTGGTCTCTAAATTTTTTCCAGGGCTGTATCTTGAAAGCATCACCTCATGTATTGTTTAGTTATCCATTGATTTAAAGGTGCTACGAGGAACTTTAAAATTATTAGTGTGAATATGTAAGTATGGTTGCGTTCCGAATCGCATACTCTTTCTTTTTTCTATTCTACATACTACATCCGACGATAAAAAGAATCTAGTTAGGATGCAGTAGGCATACTATTGGGACATACTTTTACTCTCTTATTTCATCATAACATTGCGCCTTGATCTTGCCTCTTGCTTTTATATCCGTCGCATCCCCGTTTGTTTTCATATGGAGGCTTCGTCGATGTGTAACGTCACTTCACGTGCGCACTGGATTGTGGGTCAGAATCGCCCCAAATAGGATGCACTTTTCAACACTAACAATCTTGGCCGCATGAAGTAGGACATCCGGGTATACTTCTAACCATCCTAAATCTGGCCACAAGAATCGGGACATCCTAAATCTTTTTTCTACCAAACTATATAGTAGAAAGTATGCGATTCGGAATGTGTATTTACCCCTGACGGCTGCTGCACTGGAGTGGGCGCAGTCTGCCACTCTGCCACCGGATGGCGCCGGTGAGCTGTGAGCCGAGTCGGCCGGTCGAGGCGACACAGAGTCCAGTCTGTTCACGCTGCCCGTGCTGGCCGTGTCTCCCTCCTCCTCATCGTCACTGGATAAGACAACTGCAGAAATACACAGAGAAATGTTATTAAATTATTATTATTATTAAACCTGCAGTGTGTAGAATTGTGGGTTTTATTTCCTAGCAGATTTTGGAGAAAGTAATTATAATATCCATAAGTACATTTAATTTAGTGCATAATAGCTGAAACATTTTTTTTGAATTATTATTTTTTCCCTTAGAAAGGTTCTCATATATGTCCATATTTCTGCATATTTTGGACCAAGGCCTAGTGCCGGCCATCTTGAAAGTGTCATAGTTGGAATGTCATCAGGTGCATTGTTTAAAATTTAGAATTGTTCTTGTCCTTGAAGGCCACTGTAGCTTCTGTTATTATTCTAAAGGGTTGGGGTTACCCAGGGAGCGTTGCATTCTAGAACTTTGTAGAACTTTCTTGATGATGTCATATTACACACTGCACCTTTTAATACTTTGATATATCTGATGTTTGATTGGCTATAGACATTACATGTCATTTATCAGACGCTTTTATCCAAAGCGACTTACAACTGGAGCACACATTCATACACCGATAGCAGCAGCAGCTACCACGCAGGGTGCAAGCTAACTATCAGGAGACATTTAGGGTTCAGTGTCTCTTTGCCCAGGGACACTTGGACATGTGGCGGGGAGACGGGGGATCCAACCACCGACCCTGCAGTTGAGGGTCAACTACCCTACACACTGAGCTACAGACATTCACAGTTTTGATTCACGCACTGGATTGTGGGTCAGAATCGCCCAAATAGGATGTTGTTTTCAACACTAACAATCTCGGCCGGATTTAGTAGGACATCCAGGTATTTCTAACCATCCTAAATCAGGCCACAAGAATCGGGACATACTAAATCTTTTTTCTACCATACTAAATAGTAGAAACTATATAATTCGGAACGCAGGGAAAATCTTCCCGGAAGTTAGTACTCATCCGGGCATTTCTCGCCTACACAAACTCGCATACAAAACCGTTACATACTCAAATTGACGTCAAAAGTAGTATGAGTAGGACATTAGTAGGGCTTTTAGTATGAGTAGGACGTTAGTAGGGCTTTTAGTATGAATAGGACGTTAGTAGGGCTTTTAGTATGAGTAGGACGTTAGTAGGGCTTTTAGTATGAATAGGACGTTAGTAGGGCTTTTAGTATGAGTAGGACATTAGTAGGGCTTTTAGTATGAATAGGACGTTAGTAGGGCTTTTAGTATGAGTAGGACGTTAGTAGGGCTTTTCGAACACAGTCTGTGTTTTTCTATGTGTGTTTTTCTCAGTGGCCTTCCAGAGAGCCGTTTGCCTGGAGCATGTTTTGTGTTTGTACAGATCTCTGCTGGAATCCACGACCGCCATCTTTTATTGACTTTTCCTTCAGCAGTGACGTCTGTCTGGTGATGTCATCTTTGTTTATTTGTTTTAACGCCTGAAGTCAAAAGAACTTTGAGTATGAAATGGTCCGTTCAGAAAAGCCCAGAATGTCCTCATGTTGGAGCTTTTGATATGACGTGTATTTATCTTTCTTTAAAGCTGCAGTGTGTAGAATTTTTGGTTTTATTTCCTAGCAGGTTTTGTAGAAAGTAATTATAATATCCATAAGTACATTTAATTTAGTGCATAATAGCTGAATTTTTTTTTTTGAATTATAATTTTTTCCCTTAGAAAGGGTCTCATATATGTCCATATTTCTGCATATCTTGGACCAAGGCCTAGTGCCGCCATCTTGAAAGTGTCATAGTTGGAATGTCATCAGGTGCATTGTTTAAAATTTAGAATTGTTCTTGTCCTTGAAGGCCACTGTAGCTTCTGTTATTATTCGAAAGGGTTGGGGTTACCCAGGGAGCGTTGCATTCTAGAACTTTGTAGAACTTTCTTCATGATGTCATATTACACACTGCACCTTTAAATGCAGAACTTGAAACAATTTGTCTTTTTTTTTTTGTCTAAATCTGTTTTTTTTTAAAGATATTTTTTGGCATTTTTATGCTTTATTGATAGTGTAGAGACAGAGTTGAAATGGGGCAGAGAGGGGAGTGACATGCACAGAACGACCACGGGCTGGAATCGAACCCGGGTCCGCTGCTGGCCGAGGCCCATGGGGGGGGGGGGACGCCCTACCAACTGAGCTAAGGACGCCCCCCTAAATCTGTTCTACTTTATAATGAAAACGGAAGTGGTAAAAGTAAGTAATAAAAAGCTTCAGACTGACAAAATAAACAGTGACAGGTTGTCAAAGATCCCCACAGTTTAATTCCATCATCCAGCAGTTTCAGCTTTTACCAAATCTTTTATCTTTATCTTGAAAAAAATAAAAATAAAAATAAATCTTTTTGAGCCTTCGATTTTATAGAAACCCAGTTCACCCTGTCGGTCTTTATTTCTGGAGAGTGACCCGTTCGCGCTACATTATCCCTTACTAAATCTAGGAACACAAGTCACAGCCAAAATCTCACGCCATCTTTATCTCTCCACACAGTATACATTATTCTACCACTCACTTGGGTCGTTGAGTTGGTGCAGTTTGGCCGCTGACGTCCTCCGTGCTTTGGGCTTTGGGTTGCGGGCTCCACAGCAAGCGGACGTGCCAGCCGGGAGCGGGGGGGACAGTAAGGCATTTCCCCTGGAAGTCGAGATGATTCGAACGGGCAGCGTATCCCCACGAACAGGCACCAAATCCCCCCTAACGGGCACTTTCGGTGGGGCCCTCACGGTAACGTTCATGGAAGAAGCCGGTTTGTAGAAGTTTTGCTGGAGCATGGGGGGGTGTTGAGGGCCCGGTGAAGGCTGGGTTCGGAGAGGCGGTCGTGGGGTAGGAGAGGACGAAGGAGACCCCCCACCCTGGATGAATGCACCACAGTTTAAACACTTGATGCCGTCTGTGGAAGGCGCGTTGCACTTCAAACACACGCTATGGTAGACGGTCGGTCGGAGAGGCTGAGGATAGAGAAAGACAAGATTGTTTTGATTGTATATATTCTAAAGCTGTGGAAAAAATTAAGAGAGACCGCTCCAAATGTTCAGTGTCTCTCGTTTTACTCTTTATAGGCATATGTTTGAGTAGAGTGAACATGTTGGTTTTATACTATAAACTACTGACAACATTTCTACCAAATTCACAATAAAAAAAATTGTCATTAAAGAGCATTTTCAATAAGTAATGTAGAGATGAAGATTGAAGAAAAATCCAGACTGGTCTCTTAATTTTTTCCGGAGCTGTATATTCTATATTTAAGGTTAAAATCTCTGCCAAATACTCCATTAAATGCCTTAAAAACTAACATTAAAATATTTTTATTTTTTATTAATATTTTTATTTTTTATTAATATTTTTATTTTTTATTTTTTTTACTATGGAAAAGGGGTAGGATTAAATAAGTGTATACTTCTTCCTGCTCCTTTTCAGGCATATCTCAGAAATACAGATAATTATTATTATTATTTTTTTTTTTGTGAAAACATAATTTGTTTATTGTATTTCCATGCTTTTCATTTTGTTTTGTATGTTTGATATGTCTGAAATAAATTGAATCAAATCAAATCAAATCAAATTGGATTAAAACAAACATTACTGATCAGCCCGGTGTCTCTACCTCTGGAGCTTTGACCTGCGAGGGGAAGCTACAGCAGCCAGCCAGCGGCTTCCTCTTCTGCTGGATGCGACGTTTGATATTCGGCGACTCGTCATCTAGAACGATCAAGACAAAAACCACTTATTACATGAGAGAAAGAGAGAGGGAGAGAGAGAGAGAGAGTGAGAGAGTGTGTGTGTGTGTGTGTGTGAGTGAGTGAGTGAGTGGGGGAGTGAGTGTGTGTGTGTGAGTGTGTGTGCGAGTGAGTGAGAGAGTGAGTGAGAGAGTGAGTGAGTGAGTGAGTGAGTGAGTGAGTGAGTGAGTGAGTGAGTGAGTGAGTGAGTGAGTGAGTGAGTGAGTGAGTGAGTGAGTGAGTGAGTGAGTGAGTGAGTGAGTGAGTGAGTGAGTGAGTGAGTGAGTGAGTGAGTGAGTGAGTGAGTGAGTGAGTGAGTGAGTGAGAGTGTGTGTGTGTGTGTGTGTGTGTGTGTGTGTGTGTGTGTGTGTGTGTGTGTGTGTGTGTGTGTGTGTGTGTGTGTGTGTGTGTGTGTGTGTGTGTGTGTGTGTGTGTGTGTGTGTGTGTGTGTGTGTGTGTGTGTGTGTGTGTGAGGGGGGGAGTGAGTGAGTGAGTGAGTGAGTGAGTGAGTGAGTGAGTGACTGACTGACTGACTGACTGACTGACTGACTGACTGACTGACTGACTGACTGCGTGCGTGAGTGAGAGAGAGGGTGTGTGTCTGCGCGCGCGTGTGTGTGTGCGTGCGTGCTTGCGAGCGAGCGTGTGTGTGTGTGTGTGTGTGTGTGCTTGCGAGCGAGTGTGTGTGTGTGTGTGTGTGTCCACCTTTACCTGCCATCTCTGGACAGGTGAGTACGATGCTGTCCACTTCCTCAGCTTGCGTGATGAAGTCATTTCTGAAGGAGAGAAGAAAAAAAAATTACATTTAATATAATACAGAACAATTTAGTTTGGGATTAACACGGTAAAATACACTCAACAAAAATATAAACGCAACACTTTTGTTTTTGCTCCCATTTTTCATGAGATGGACTTAAAGATCTAAAATTCATTCCAGATACACAATATTACCATTTCTCTCAAACATTGTTCACAAATCTGTCTAAATGTGTGATAGTGAGCACTTCTGCTTTGCTGAGATAATCCATCCCACCTCACAGGTGTGCCACATCAAGATGCTGATCTGACATCATGATTAGTGCACAGGTTGTGAACAATGTTTGAGAGAAATGGTAATATTGTGTATCTGGAATGAATTTTAGATCTTTAAGTCCATCTCATGAAAAATGGGAGGAAAAACAAAAGTGTTGCGTTTATATTTTTGTTGAGTGTAATACAGAACAATTTAGTTTGGGACTATTTTCAGTGGCGGATGAATCTACAGGTGGTGGTGTAGTCAGTAGTTTTTGGACATCAGGACATTGTATTAGACTGATTTAAAATTAATCAAATTATTAAAAATCACATCTTTAAAACTCATAACTTAAGTACACACGGCTAGAATATCCATTTAGTCCTCAAAAGCGGCATTCATTTTGTTTTTTGGGCATTTTCAAGCTTTATTGGACAGTACAGAATTGAAATGGTGAGAGAGAGAGAGAGAGAGAGAGAGAGAGAGAGAGAGAGGGGATGACCTGCAGTAAAGGTCCACGGGTCAGATTTGAACCCGCGGCCACTGCAACGAAGGCCGGAGCCGATATGGTACGCGCTCTATCCACTACGCCACCGGAGCGGCCCGATAGCTTATATGTTTATGTAAACAGACACAACAGATATGGCTTTAAAGGTCACTGTATATAGATTGTGAGGTGAAGGATATCTCACATATTTCAGCACAACATAAAAATAAACTTGAGTCCAGTTGAGCTAATCATAAGCCAGACTGAGGAGATAAGAGTTAGAGACTGTTGAATAACACCAGACAACTCACACCCACTGCTGCACAGTCAATACCAAAATGTTTCATACCCCTGGCAAATGTTGACTTAAACCTGCAGTGTGTAGAATTTTGGGTTTTATTTCCTAGCAGATTTTGTAGAAAGTAATTATAATATCCATAAGTACGTTTAATTTAGTGCATAATAGCTGAAAACATTTTTTATATTTTTTTTTTCCCTTAGAAAGGGTCTCATATATGTCCATATTTCTCCATACTTTGGACCAAGGCCTGTGTGCCGCCATGTTGAAAGTGTTATAGTTGGAATGTCATCAGGTGCATTGTTTAGAATTTAGAATTGTTCTTGTCCTTGAAGGCCACTGTAGCTTCTGTTATTATTCTAAAGGGTTGGGGTTACCCAGGGAGCGTTGCATTCTAGAACTTTGTAGAACTTTCTTGATGATGTCATATTACACACTGCACCTTTAAAGTTACTTTTATGAAACCAGCAAGTTTTTTTTCTTGATTGGAAATGACACAGGCTTCTTCTCCCAAAAGATAATAAGACGATGTACAAGAATTCATGATCATCAGAGGAAAAATTAGACTGTTTCAGGAATATTTAAAAGTTCCTCGTAGCGACTTTAAAAGGTGCAGTGTGTAATATGACATCATCAAGTAAGTTCTACAAAGTTCTAGAATGCAACACTCCCTGGGTAACCCCAACCCTTTAGAATAATAACAGAAGCTACAGTGGCCTTCAAGGACAAGAACAATTCTAAATTTTAAACGATGCACTTGATGACATTCCAACTATGACACTTTCAAGATGGCGGCACTAGGCCTTGGTCCAAAATATGCAGAAATATGGACATATATGAGACCCTTTCTAAGGGGAAAAAAACAATTAAAAAAAAAATGTTCAGCTATTATGCACTAAATTAAATGTACTTATGGATATTATAATTACTTTCTACAAAATCTGCTAGGAAATAAAACCCAAAATTCTACACACTGCAGGTTTAAATGAAGTTATCAAGATTAATTCCCTATGTGGTGTGTCTATGGAACAGTCAAGATGCACGAGTGAGTAGAATGTCAATTAGCAACATATGAAAGTGTGGGTAGCGCTATGTCTACATAAAAATATACACAACGTGAAATGAGTCTGTTAAATATTCACTCATACACTGCGTTCCAAATCACATACTTTTTCTTTTTACTACACTACATACTAAAAGTACAGAAGAGTTTTAGTCTTTTTACTACACTACATACTAAAGTACAGAAGAGTTTTAGTCTTTTCACTACACTACATACTAAAGTACAGAAGAGTTTTAGTCTTTTCACTACACTACATACTAAAGTACAGAAGAGTTTTAGTCTTTTTACTACACTACATACTAAAGTACAGAAGAGTTTTAGGGCCACAGGAGAAAGAGAAAAATAACAGATAAGGAAGATCTTTTTTCATTATGTCGAGAAATGTCAAGAATAAAGACGAATACTCCAAAATGCTATTGGAGTTAGTGGAGGCATTTATGTATGTTCAGCATACTACAATTGACGTGCATGTATTGGGACATCCTAAATCTTTTTCTGGCATACTGAATAGTAGGGAAGTATGGGGATTGGAACGCAGGGATAGTGTTGCAAGGTCTTACCTTTCCTTCAAGTCAAGGCTGCTTGAAAATAAAAACCAAAAGAGAGGAATGTCTTACTAATGCAATAAATGTCCCGTAATTCAACTTTTACAGCCGAAAACACTTACTTTTAATAAAATGTTGAAGCCCCCCACTCTTTGACTTTCCCTAAAATTGTGTTGTGATGCACTCCCTATGGACATGATCGATAGATAGATAGATAGATAGATAGATAGATAGATAGATAGATAGACAGACAGACAGACAGACAGACAGACAGACAGACAGACAGACAGACAGACAGACAGACAGACAGACAGACAGACAGACAGACAGACAGACAGACAGACAGACAGATAGATAGATAGATAGATAGATAGATAGATAGATAGATAGATAGATAGATAGACAGACAGACAGACAGACAGACAGACAGACAGACAGACAGACAGACAGACAGACAGACACACACACACCTCTGTACAGGCTTGCGTAGTGCGGAGGGCATCTGTGCGTGTTGGAAGTGCCGTCCCTGCAGCACAATGCCCTGTGACGGCGTCGGGCTGATGATGAAGTAATTGGTTCTGTTTGGCATCGGAGACGGTGTTGCTACGGTGATAGGGACCTCACTGCAGGAGACAGAGGGACAATTCATTTAATTTTATTTTTTTTATTTTTTTTCAGACATATCAAAAACAATACAAAACTAAATGAAAAGCATAAAAATACAATAAACAAAATTTATGTTTAAAAGACTTCACAAAAAAAAAAGAAAAAAAATTATCTGTATTGATGTGACATGCCCGAAAAGGAGCAGGAAGAAGTATACACTTATAACAATGTAAGATCAAAAATAAATAATAATAAATGATATGGGTTCTTGTTTGCACCTTGAAGAAATTCGATTTAATTTGTCTTCCTCTTATTCCAAATTTAAAACTACTGAGTGAGTGCTGGCTGTCTTTTTTTTTTATGAAGTGCTTCCATATAGTATTTTTTTTTTTTCTTCGAATTCTGTCCTTTGTATGTGCTTGTCTTTCTGTGTATTGTTTAAAGATCTCCTATTATACTACTTTTCTGGTCTTAATAACTGAAATAAATAATTCACTTCAGAATAAATGGAAGCACTTCATCACAAAATATAATTTATTCAGACCAAAAACCGGGAAAAATGCCAAAAAAAAATAGTAAATTTTTGACTAAAAATATGTCTCAATATTTATTATCACTGGACTGAACTATATGAGAAAAGATGATATGATTTAAAAAAAAGTAGAAATATTTCACCAAATATATGAAATATTGACACTTCTAACACTTGTGAAGAGCATTTTCAGAATTAGTATTACATAAGTATGATTAGGGGAGAACGGGGTAAGTCGGCACACTTTTTACTCTAGCCAACCCGTGTGACAAATTACCCCGTTCTCCCCTACATTTGCTCTACTTTATGTAATAAGAACATTCATTGTGTAAATTGACAAATAAAGAAACTACACACATTCACACAGTATAACCAGGATAGATAGTTGTGTACCTGAGTCTTTTGGGAGCTAGCTTGTTGAGCGGTCTCATGTGATGATTGTTATTTGGCCGGTTCTCGTATGTTCTAATAGGGTCAGCAGAGGGGAAATGCCTGAGAGAGGGAGGCTGGGGGACAGAGACAATGCACACAATTAAATTAAAGGTGCAGTGTGTAATATGACATCTTCAAGAAAGTTCTACAAAGTTCTAGAATGCAACACTCCCTGGGTAACCCCAACCCTTTAGAATAATAACAGAAGCTACAGTGGCCTTCAAGGACAAGAACAATTCTACATTTTAAACAATGCACCTGATGACATTCCAACTATGACACTTTCAAGATGGCGGCACTAGGCCTTGGTCCAAGATATGCAGAAATATGGACATATATGAGACCCTTTCTAAGGGAAAAAAAATCATTCAAAACATATTTTTCAGCTATTATGCACTAAATTAAATGTACTTATGGATATTATAATTACTTTCTACAAAATCTGCTAGGAAATAAAACCCAAAATTCTACACACTGCAGGTTTAAATGTGCAGTGTGTAATATCCTAATATTTAGTGGCATCAAGCGGTGAAAGTTCTAGCTTGCAACGCTCCCTTTGTAATAATCACAGAAGCTACAGTGGTCTTCAACGACAAGATATATGGTTTATTCTAAAGGAAATAAAAGGAAAAAACTACTTTTATTTTCAAACAGTTATACACAAATTTAGACACTGTATTTAAGAAAATTATATTACATTTCTACCAAGTCTGCTCTGAAAAATGCCAATATATTCTACATACTGCACCTTCAAAAGTCTATTTAAAGACCTACTTCACCGGTGAGAACATGAAGGTGTATTGAACTCTGAGATCCTATGTAGTATAAATGTGCAAAACATTTTAGAAATCGGTTCATCTTAGCCTGAGAAAAGGCAGAAAGAGTGTTTTATGGTCTAACCCTACATTTTACTAGTGTGACATCACATTAGTAAAATGTAGGGTTAGGATTAACAGGACAGCTGGACCAAGGGAAGACTAAGGGAAGACTGAGGGGAGAAAAACCTCATTCATTATATTATAATAGTGATTTTATAATGATAGAACGCCGGTTCCGTATGGGTGAAGTATTCCTTTAATAGAAAACGTTGTCACACTGGGGAAAGTGTTATCGCCTAACGAGAGAGTTGAGCCCAGGGAGATGTCTCACCTTCTTCTCTTCGGAGGTCGGTTGCTGTCTGTCCATCTCCTCAACGTTCATCACACGCACACTGACGGGAGAATAGATGTTATGGTCTGTACAATACTTTATATACAGAATAATACATATAATGCATTTCTAATCAGCATTTCTACGATAGTTTAATCATCTGTGTGAGTGTGTGTGTGAGTGAGTGAGTGAGTGAGTGAGTGAGTGAGTGAGTGAGTGAGTGAGTGAGTGAGTGAGTGAGTGAGTGAGTGAGTGAGTGAGTGAGTGAGTGAGTGAGTGAGTGAGTGAGTGAGTGAGTGAGTGAGTGAGTGAGTGAGTGAGTGAGTGAGTGAGTGAGTGAGTGAGTGAGTGAGTGAGTGAGTGTGTGTGTGTGTGTGTCTGGACAGATCTAAAGTGCTTACTCATGCCTCCTCTCCTCTTCACTGCTCTCAGACAGAGAGAAACTCCAGTTGTTGTGGTTCTTGTATCCTCCATCTCGCCGCGTCTCGCTCCTTTCCAAGGCTGAACACACACACAGGCAATGTTTAAACACACAAACAATGTCAGTACACACACACACACACACACACACACACACCCTGCGTTCCAAATTGCATACTCTTTCTTGTTACTTTACTACATACTAAAGTACAAAAGAGTATAACGGCCACAGGAAAAGAAAAAATAAATCAGATAAGGAAGATTATTTTCCTGTATTTGCACTGGAAAACAATCTGGTGTTAATACACAGCCTAGGCTCTGTAAACTGGTATGTTAACAAAGGGAACCAACCTTGGCTAGTAGAAACATGAACGTTTACAGAGCCTAGGCTGTGTATTAACACTGGATTTTTCTTTAGTGAGCACACAGTACAGACAGGTATTTGAAAAAGAGAATTTAACAACAAGCGTTCTCAAGAATCACAGACTTCACCTTTAACTATAACTCTTTTGTTTAAGTTTCTGGCCTAACAACAACACTACATTTTACAAGATTACATAGAACTGATCACCATTAAGTTACTTTCACCAAATACTCAACGATTACTGAAGAGACCTTGAACGCATCATCGCTGGCTGCCATCTACTTCATGCTAAATTTGCACACCGATCCACTACCTGTCTGTACTGGGTGAGCACTAGGGCTGGCCCGAATGCCATTTTTCAGGCTTCGAATATTCGTTGTTTTTTTTCCGAGCGAATATTCAAATATTCGTTCCAGAAAAACACACCATCAAAAACAACATAAAAAAAGATTTAAAAAAAAAAAAAAAAAAAACGTTAATAATCTCTATATACTCCCTGGAACCGATTTTGACAGTATCTGCATATTTTGTTGAAGATTTACGCGCTCGGAGGTGAAGTAATGGATGCGCTATGACACTTAGTGATGTAATATCCTCCTAAATGAGCAATACTACTACTACTACTACTACTACAATATTACTAACTTTTATATCCAAATATAAAATTATTTGATGACATTATATTGCAGTACTAGCTTCTTGCAAAAAAAAAAAAAAACGAAGCTCCGAATACTAATTTTCCGAACAAGTATTCGAATAATTCGGGCCAGCCCTAGTGAGCACTGAAACACAATCTGGTGTTAATACACAGCCTAGGCTCTGTAAACTAATGTAAACAGAGGGGACTCACCGTAGCCTAGGCTGTGTATCAAGACTTGCTGGTTATAGCCATTGTCTTTCTGTCCAAACCCAAAATGCTGCCAAACTGGTGTAGTGTCATTTTTCTTTTTTGGGAGGGGGGGGGAGAGGAGAGACCAACTGGTTTGCATTGGCGATATTTTCTTTCCAAATATTCCTTAGAAGAGGCTGTCAACTTGACGCAGGATTGAGATGTTAAATGGAGAATGTGTTTTTTACTGCTTGAATATAAAAAGCTATGTGCAGGGGGCGCCTTTAGCTCAGTTGGTAGGGCGTCCCCCTCCCGGGCCGGGCCCAGCAGCAGACCCGGGTTCGATTCCCACCCGCGGTCGTTCTCTGCATGTCACTCCCCTCTCTGCCCCATTTCACCTCTGTCTCTCTGCACTGTCAATAAAGCATAAAAATGCCCAAAAAATATCTTAAA
>NW_027648458.1:94052-99052 GCF_949987685.1 Ammodytes marinus
ATAGATAGATAGATAGATAGATAGATAGATAGATAGATAGATAGATAGATAGATAGATAGATAGATAGATAGATAGATAGACGGACGGACGGACGGACGGACGGACGGACGGACGGACGGACAGACAGACAGACAGACAGACAAGTTTATTTCTATAGCACAATTCAGACACAAGGCCATTCAAAGTGCTTTACAGGGGGCAAGAAATACATCAAGATTAAAATACATCAAGTATAGAATACACATTAAAAAAGTGAGAAAAAAAAGTTGTACATAGCTGAAAGTAGGAAAGACACAAGATTAAAAATACCAATGCATTGAGGAACTGAGATCATAAAACCACTTCCGTCCACACCAAAACCTCTCTGGCCGACCCAGCCTTCTAAACCTTGAGTATTTACCACAGAACTTTGCCAAATAAAGTCTGTTTTGACAGAAGCATAATTACTACCTTGGATTAAATTCCCATGCCGACGTTTTTCCGGTCAGCTAAATGCTACGTTAGCTTTGGGAATGATTGATATTTGGTTAGTAATGTTGATTTAAAAAAAATAAAAAAAACGTTACCATATTATAAAGAGCATGACCTTTCTCTAACCATAACCGTGTGCCTTAGGTTACCTCGACATAACCATGAAAAAAAAACTAAAAATCCAGCTTTAAAGGTGCTAAGAGGAACTTTTAAACATTTCTGAAACAGTCTCAATTTTGCCTCTGTTGATCATAAATGACATGTCACAGCAATTGAGACCATCAGTTCAAAAACTTTTTTAATAATTTTTTTGCAGTGAACTGGGCAGCGTGTATGATTTCTATTCTGGTAGCTAGAGCCTCTTCATGCTTCATTGCTCTCCCTCTCCTGTGTGTGTGAGAATCCCTTATAAGGATTAGGCTATCGCAGGCAGGGTGTTACGGCCGGCCATCCCAGGCTCGTTCACCGGCCAGTAAACATTAAAATAAACCAGACATGAAACCAAGAATCGTTATTTAAAACAATAATGTAATTTATTTAAACCAATCCCACAACACAACTCAAGAAGGAGGCTGCAAAAGAAAAAGAGGTAAACGGGAGGAAGACCTGGGGAGGCACAGTTGGACTACAGTATTGCCCAGGCCTTCCTCCAACTAAACTATAACCCCGGCCCTTCTAAAAACTACGGTCAAAATAAAATAACACCACCTAGCAGGCAGCCCCCCATTAACTAAACAAACCATAAACTAAGGAAACCACAAGCAGCCGCAGCAGGTCAGTAGCCGACCGTCCTTTAAACTCTCCAGGATTAGCAGCACCTGCCCCCAATCAGGCCCCAGAACACCTGAGAGAGAGAGAGAATGGAGGAGGAAAGAGGAGGGAGGAGCAGAAAGGTGGGAGCGCGTAACACAGGGTCAGAGCAGACAAGGGAAGGGTCCGTCTGCAACATGACAGTGGATATAAACTGGAATATAATTTAATTGAATAAATACAGTAGCGACTGCAGGAACCTTATTTTAAAATATGGAATAGTCAAATGTCCAAGAGGACAGAGGGGCCGACCAGTAACCATGAGGTCTCTGGTTCCTCCTCCCAGTAACCATGAGGTCTCTGGTTCCTCCTCCCAGTAACCATGAGGTCTCTGGCTCCTCCCAGTAACCATGAGGTATCTGGTTCCTCCTCCCAGTAACCATGAGGTCTCTGGTTCCTCCTCCCAGTAACCATGAGGTCTCTGGTTCCTCCCAGTAACCATGAGGTCTCTGGTTCCTCCTCCCAGTAACCATGAGATCTCTGGTTCCTCCCTCCTCCCAGTAACCATGAGGTCTCTGGTTCCTCCTCCCATTAACCATGAGGTCTCTGGTTCCTCCTCCCAGTAACCGTGAGGTCTCTGGTTCCTCCTCCCAGTAACCATGAGATCTCTGGTTCCTCCTCCCAGTAACCATGAGGTCTCTGGTTCCTCCCAGTAACCATGAGGTCTCTGGTTCCTCCTCCCAGTAACCATGAGATCTCTGGTTCCTCCTCCCAGTAACCATGAGGTCTCTGGTTCCTCCCAGTAACCATGAGGTCTCTGGTTCCTCCCCCCAGTAACCATAAGGTATCTGGTTCCTCCCAGTAACCATGAGGTCTCTGGTTCCTCCTCCCAGTAACCATAAGGTCTCTGGTTCCTCCCAGTAACCATGAGGTCTCTGGTTCCTCCTCCCAGTAACCATGAGGTCTCTGGTTCCTCCTCCCAGTAACCATGAGGTCTCTGGTTCGATCCCCGGCACCGGACAGGAGGGTGTTAGTAGTACAACTTGTGGTGGCTGCTATTACATCTACGGTGCCACTGCCCACCATCTCTACCATTGTGTCCTTGAGCAAGACACTTAACCCCAAACTGCTCCAGGGGCGCTGTACTATGGCTGACCCTGCACTCTGACCCCCTCTGGAGTCTGTCTGTCTGTCTGTCTGTCTGTCTGTCTGTCTGTACTATGGCCGACCCTGCGCTCTGACCCCCTCTGGAGTGTGGGAACTTGAGAGGGGAGATGAGATAAGATGAATTTCAGTGTAAAAGAAAACTTAACTTAAAGCTCCCATATTATACACTTTTCGGTTCTATTATACACCATATTATATGGTCTTAGTGGTCCCTAATACGTTCTATTATACACCATATTATATGGTCTTAGTGGTCCCTAATACGTTCTATTATACACCATATTATATGGTCTTAGTGGTCCCTAATACGTTTTTCTTTAATTGTTTGCTGAAAAAAACTTTCAGATAATTTATTGTACTATGCTGATGTTCAGCTAATCTCACAATGGCCTATTTTTTAAAAAGAGCTGCAGCTCCCCTCGTAAATATACAATCTTTGAGCTGCCCCCGCCCCCTGTCCGGAAGCGAAGCCAGATACGCCTCGCCCTCTGTCTGTCGGGGCCGTGGACCAATAAGAAATAGGGGTGTGGGCTGCACAGTGGAAGCTTCTGGCTTTCCAGTTTGTGAGGTCAGAAACGAGGAGAATTCTGACTGGAGTATATTGAGGGGGAGGGGTGGGGGTTTCAGAAAGGGGGAGAGTGAGAAAAGGAGATATTGTTATTTGTTTTAATATTTTGGCAGTCTCTAGGCACACCGTGGACCCATGGATATGTTAGAACACATTTAAAAAGTGCATTTAGCTTAATATGTGACCTTTAACTAAAAGAGTAGACTTTTCCATGGGCTACAGTCACTTCATAAGGCGACTGTTTGAACAATAGTGCATCATTGCCCCCTTTGTTTACATGCCCTTTGATTTCATGTCCTGTTTACAGAGCCTAGGCTGTGTATTAACCTTGTTTACAGAGCCTAGGCTGTGTATTAACACCAGATACAGTAGGCCTACAGGTTGGAGATATTCACTGATTTTGACAGAAAATAATTTAGACAACCAGCGTTCCCCAGAATCACTGACTCCACTTTTAAAGGTGCAGTGTGTAATATGACATCATCAAGAAAGTTCTACAAAGTTCTAGAATGCAACGCTCCCTGGGTAACCCCACCCCTTTAGAATAATAACAGAAGCTACAGTGGCCTCCAAGGACAAGAACAATTCTAAATTTTAAACAATGCACATGATGACATTCCAACTATGACACTTTCAATATGGCGGCACTAGGCCTTGGTCCAAAATATGCAGAAATATGGACATATATGAGACCCTTTCTAAGGGAAAAAATAATAATTCAAAACATTTTTTTCAGCTATTATACACTAAATTAAATGTACTTATGGATATTATAATTACTTTCTACAAAATCTGCTAGGAAATAAAACCCACAATTCTACACACTGCAGTTTTAAAGGCCTGTTTGCATATCCTCTGTCTACATATGCAAATGTACCTGCAAAGTTATAATAAAATGGCACTAAAATTACTGTTTAAAAAGCGTGTTCTGCACTGTTTTAAATTCACATCAATATACACCATCATTGCATCAGCTTCTTGTCCTTAGACCAATCTATGGAAAAGCACTCGACATTGCCGGCTGAAATATCCTCGACTAATATCAAGTTTATCAAGCACACGTCCAGCTCTTATAAATAGTCACACACTTACAGTTGGTGTTTGGGTGTCACTAACCGGATCACGTTACCATCCGAAGCACGTCATAGACATAGTCCGAAATAGAAACCATTCTAACCGGGGTCGTTGGTCAGTGGGAAACGGCACGTGGCGTCTATAAAATGTATTTCTATACCGAGATTTAAGACGGGACATAAAACCGTTTGAAAAGTTTAACGGTGATGACGTCCGTTAAGACTTGGAGGTGACTTTAGCGATTTTAGGTATAGGCTATGACCTAAATACCTTCTCAAAGCCCCCACATATAAACTTGCTAAGTACTGCTTTTAATAGTGTGTGTGTGTGTGTGTGTGTGTGTGTGTGTGTGTGTGTGTGTGTGTGTGTGTGTGTGTGTGTGTGTGTGTGTGTGTGTGTGTGTGTGTGTGTGTGTGTGTGCACTGCTTTTAATAGAGCCTGTGTACTGTATTTTGTTTGTTATCATTTTAACTACCTGTCACTTAAAGCTACAGTGAGTAACTCTTTCACATTTTATAAACGAATGTCGGTTACATTTCGAGCCATCGCCAAATGGGTTGACAGAAAGTTGATTAAACCTGCAGTGTGTAGAATTTTGGGTTTTATTTCCTAGCAGATTTTGTAGAAAGTAATTATAATATCCATAAGTACAATTAATTCAGTGCATAATAGCTGAAAAAAAATGTTGAATTATTTTTTTTCCCCTTAGAAAGGATCTTATATATGTCCATATTTCTGCATATTTTGGACCAAGGCCTAGTGCCGCCATCTTGAAAGTGTCATAGTTGGAATGTCATCAGGTGCATTGTTTAAAATTTTGAATTGTTCTTGTCCTTGAAGGCCACTGAAGCTTCTGTTATTATTCTAAAGGGTTGGGGTTACCCAGGGAGCGTTGCATTCTAGTACACACACACACACTCACACACACACACACACACGCACGTACACATACACACACGTACACACACA
>NW_027648458.1:104052-106552 GCF_949987685.1 Ammodytes marinus
TAACAGTCTGTGCTCTCGGAAGCGGCCGGGGCATGCGTGTGTGCAATGGGAGAGCTTTGTGTGGAGAGAAAAAAAAGAGGCAAGGGAAATCGCCAAAGCCAATGCATAGCCTCGACTCATTAAAGGTTGAAAATCACTGAATTACACAACATGTAGGCTAGCCTATGGCTTAAGGCTATGGAAATCATTATGGAAACAATATTTTTTTTTATCAGTGATAGCTCAGCTGATCTCGTTGCTATAGAGACCACGTCCGTCCGCTTTGTTCGACAACTGACAGAGCTGCCAAGTCTCACCCTTTTGGCCGTGAGACACACTCATATCAACCAGCTCACACTCTCACACGCTAGCCTACAACTCAAATTTCTCACGTGGAGAAGTTAATCCCCAAAATAACGATTGTTTTGCGGGACTTTTATTTTGACAGTCTTATATTGAAAAGCTAACGGACATGAGTTCCGTGACATCCTCTTTCTGCACGCAAGTTAACTTGATGCATTAGGTGTGCACCTGCACAGGAGATGAGCCCCTGGTCTGATGCGCCACCTGGCTTGAGAAACACGTTCTCAAAGACTTACTTTGAGTCATTATTTAGGAGCACACACATATTATGAATGAATTCAAATAAGACATTTTAATCTAGATTCATCTAGATTCATTCCAAAATTAATCTAGATTAATCTAGATTAAAAAAATTAATCTATGCCCACCTCTAGAAAATATACAACAAGCTGACAAAGAGACAGGAGCTATTAAAACATGGAACACACACATTGATTGCGCGACGTCACAATGTGTCTTTTGGTTTTGAAAACTCCGGGGTCTTGGTGTTTTGTTCTTCGTGTATCCCATCGTTCGTTTTTGAACATTTTCATCCGGACAAATTTGCAGGAAACATTCCACCTCCACATTAGACCAATTTTTATTTATTTATCCTTTATTTAACCAGGTTAGTCTCATTGAGATTAAAATCTCTTTTTCAAGAGAGACCTGGCCAAGATGGACAGCAGAACACAGTTACACATAAAACACAATACAAAATACAAGTTCGATATTAAATACAGTTGTACAACATAAAAATAAGATTCTTAACTAAAAACATTCACAATTTCCGATGGAGTCCAACTTCAAACTCTTAACAACAGCCTTACATTCGTTTAGAGTCACTAGGTCCTGAAGCTTAAGCTGCTTCTGCAGGTTATTCCATGACGACGGCGCAAAAAACTTAAAAGCTGTTTTACCAGCTCTGTACGAGCTTGAGGAACAGTCATGAGCACCATGTCGAAAAGTCGCTGACGTCTAAGAAATATTGAGATTTTGTGGGTGAAATGTAGAAAAAATTCGTCTTTTTCGGGGTTGTTTAAAATCTACAATACACAAAAGTCAATCAAATATGTTAAAAAAAAATTCACAAAAATTATATGTGATGGTCCATCTTGGGCCTAATCTTGAACAAATATAAATGGTAAATGGACTTGACTTATATAGCGCTTTCTAGACGATTTTCTCAGCCCCAAAGCGCTTTACATATCTTACCACATTCACCCATTCATACACACACTCATACACCGATGGTAGAAGCTGCCATGCAAGGCGCTCTCTGAACCATCGGGAGCAATTTGGGGTTCAGTGTCTCTTTGCTCAGGGACACTTCGACATGTGGCGAGGAGACGGGGGATCGAACCTCCGACCCTGCACTTCAGAGGCGATCTCCCTACCCACTTCGCCACTGCCGCCCTATATAACTAAACACAACATAGTCTACTTTTCAATTTCTAACTTTTTTGCTAAATAAAGGCCAGGATGGGATTTGATGACTGTCAGTCAGTGCGTTTCCATGGCACAACTAGATTGGATTAAGACATATCGAACTAGACACTCGAACGGACCGTGTCACTTGTCTGAGTATACATGGCCTTTCAGAAATCGGATAAATGTCCGATGCATGGCTGTCTCCACTATGCTAGGTGGCGCTGTAGCCCTTTCAACCATGCTTTCAACAAGTGGTTATGAGCCGACTATGAACGAGTTATCTAGGTGTTCTTATCCGACTTCTCTTGTCCGTTATTGTGCCGATTTGTGTGCAAAGTAGATCGGATAAAGGTGTTTACATGCAGTTTAAAAGTCCTGTTGAAGTCTTATTCGTTTAACCCACCCCCTCCACCAATCCTTTGATTTACTGCCATCAGGTCGACGCTACAGGGTCCCGTTGGCACGGAAACACACCTACAAAAAATCTTTTATCCCCACTGCCATCACCACACTGAACAGTCACAAATAGGCAACATATCTCACTCCACTCAGTCACCCCTTTGCACTGCTTGCATTTGTTGGTATTTATTTATTGTCATTGTTTGGGACTCTCTGTTTTGTATGTATTTATTTATTTTGTGTACATTGAACCTGCCCTGTCAAAGATGAATTTCTGTCAATTGTGACAGACAATAAAGTTTTTCTTATCTTATCTTATCTTATCTTATTTAACCGATTATGAGTCTGC
>NW_027648458.1:111552-114052 GCF_949987685.1 Ammodytes marinus
TGAGTGAGTGAGTGTGTCTTTGAGTGTGTGTGTGTGTGTGTGTGTGTGTGAGAGAGTGTGTGTGTGTGTGTGTGTGTGTGTGTGTGTGTGTGTGTCTATTTATTGACCGTTATCCATTTTTTCTTCTTTTTTTTTACAGGTAAAAAACAAAAAAAAATTAAAATCAAAAAATGCGATCGAGGACTTGCAGTGTGGAGGGTCCGGTCGACGCACACATACAGCCCCCCACCAAAGGATTCATAAAACAGGGAGAGGAGGAGAGCACACCAGAGCTGTCCAAGAGAAGAGTTGTAAAGTTTCAGAAAGCAGAGGAGAAGGAGAAGGAGAAGGAGAAGGAGAAGGAGAAGGAGAAGGAGAAGGAGAAGGAGAAGGAGAAGGAGAAGGAGAAGGAGAAGGAGAAGGACGGAGGGAGGTCGACTGTGGTGATGTCTGGATTAAGCGCGAAGAAGAAATCTGCTAAACCAGCGGCTAAGATGAATCTGTCCGAGAACGACCTGCTACAACTGCTGGGGATCATGGAGGGAGAAGTACAGGTGAGAATTAGAATCACTTTGGTGGAAAAACCCTACTAACGTCCTACTCATACTAACGTCTTACTCATACTAACGTCCTACTCATACTAAAAGCCCTACTAGCGTCCTACTCATACTAACGTCCTACTCATACTAATAGCCCATCTGACATCCTACTCATACTAAAAGACCTACTAACGTCCTACCCATACTACTAACGTCCTACTCATACTAATAGCCCATCTGACATCCTACTCATACTAAAAGCCCTAACGTCCTACTCATACTAAAAGCCCTACTAACGTCCGACTCATACTAAAAGCCCTACTAACGTCCTACTCATACTAAAAGCCCTCCTAACATCCTTCTCATACTAAAAGCCCTACTAACGTCCTACTCATACTAAAAGCCCTACTAACGTCCTACTCATACTCAAAGCCCTACTAACATCCTACTCATACTAAAAGCCCTACTAACGTCCTACTCATACTAAAAGCCCTACTAACGTCCTACTCATACTTAAAGCCCTACTAACGTCCTACTCATACTAAAAGCCAAACTAACGTCCTACTCTAATCATGGAGGGAGAAGTACAGGTGAGAATTTAGGCTGTGTTCGAATTCCCATACTTTCTGCTATTTAGTATGGTAGAAAAAAAGATTTAGGATGTCCAGATTCTTGTGGTTAGATTTAGTATGGTTAACAATACCTGGATGTCTACTAGATCCGGACGAGATTTTTAGTGTTGAGAAGAGAATACTATTTGGGCAATTCTGACCCATAATCCAGTGCGCACCGGAAGCGACATCACATCGATGGAGCCTCCGTATGAAAACATAAACACAGTCCAGTCTTCCGGTGTGTGGGTGTGTGTGTGTGTGTGTGTGTGTGTGTGTGTGTGTGTGTGTGTGTGTGTGTGTGTGTGTGTGTGTGTGTGTGTGTGATGGGTTAGATTTTAAAATAACCTCTGTTGCAGTGGAAACAGCTGTTGTTCACAGTCTGATAATGTTTTTTTTAACTGGGGTTCATTACTATCAGGAAGTTGCTGCCTCTCCCTGTGTGTGTGTGTGTGTGTGTGTGTGTGCGCATGTGTGTGTGTGTGTGTGTGTGTGTGCGCGCGCGTGTGTGTGTGTGTGTGTGTGTGTGTGTGTGTGTGTGTGTGTGTGTGTGTGTGTGTGTGTGTCCAATATCATGCATTTATCTGCAGCCTCTCCCTGTGTTTCCATCCTGCCTGTCTGTCTGTTTGTCTGTTTGGACGTTGAATATTTTCCATTAAAGAAGGGACTGAGAAATACTGAACACAAACCTGGGTTGCGTTCCGAATCGCATACTTTCTACTATATAGTATGTAGAAAGAAGATTTAGGATGTCCCGATTCTTGTGGCCAGATTTAGGATGGTTAGAAGTACCCGGATGTCCTACTTCATGCGGCCAAGATTGTTAGTGTTGAAAACTGCATCCTATTTGGGCGATTCTGACCCACAATCCAGTGTGCACGTGAAGTGACGTAACATCGACGAAGCCTCCATATGAAAACAAACAGGGATGCGACGGATATGAAAGCAAGAGGCAAGATCAAGGTGCAATGTTATGATGAAATAAGAGAAAAGTATGTCCCAATAGTATGCCTACTGCATCCTAACTAGATTATTTTTATCGTCGGATGTAGATTGTGGGTCAGAATCCCCCAAATAGGATGCAGTTTTCAACACTAACAATCTTGGCCGCATGAAGTAGACCATCCGGGTATTCTAACCATCCTAAATCTGGCCACAAGAATCGGGACATCCTAAATCTTTTTTCTACCATACTATATATAGTAGATAGTATGAGATTCGGAACGCAACCACAGAGTAGTAATAGATGAGCAGAGTATAGTGAATGGAAACAGCTCCCTCTGCTGGTGTAAAGCTGCCACTGTCTCCTGTCACATTTAGACGTTTGGTCAGTGATGAGGTCATGTCCTAAAATCCACATGATTCAACAGC
>NW_027648458.1:119052-176552 GCF_949987685.1 Ammodytes marinus
GTAAGCTACACACTAACTTATTAAATGGACTGTACGGCCTTCTTCATCTATTTATTTATTCATTTATTCTGACCTTGTTTTTTGTATCTGCCATGATGGCTTGTATTCAGTATGTATTTATCTTTTGATAGTAATACCTTTGTGTATGCTTTTAATCCATGTTCCTATATGTCTGGAGCACTGTTGTCACTTTTATGTCACTGTCTGTCGATGTTGTTAATGTTGTCTGTGTGTGTGTGTAAGCAGCCAATTCTTTTTAACTGCAACCAAATCTCCTAACTTTAAAAAACTCAGGGAGGAAGAACCCAAGACTTTTAAAAAAACTCTAAAATCTAGACTAAAATCTAGTGTGAATCAGTGCCATGCTTGTTATGCCTGTTATATATATTATTATATATTTCGAGTGTGACGTGACTGTGCATGAGACAGGCATGAAAGGGGGAATGCAGCAAACTCTCTCTCTCTCTCTCTCTCTGACACAGACTCCCGCAAAGATAGTTAAACATCTACAGACAAACTAGGACATGAACCCACACACAGGTTGACTTGTAAGCTCTGCACTGCCTCTTACTACTTGTTCTGTCTTTTTGTCTGGATGAAAAACTGAAAGAATCATTAAAAATATAAGTTTAAAAAAAAATAATAATAAGTAGACACACACAATACACACTACAGCCAATAAGAACAGAGAATCGGATTTTTATTTTTTAATTTTTTTTAAAGAATCGGAGCCTCGCTCTGATTGGTCAATGTGTACCGCTCATGTTAATTTTGACCAATCAGAAATCACATACCCCAGCTTTAATGTTTAAGATAGTATTGTGTCTTGTTTAATTTTGTAGTATGTATTGTTCTCACCTGCCCAGGGACTATACAGGTGGAAAAATAGAAATGTGCTAAAACCTGGTACAATGCATCTCTCCTTACTCTTAAAGGCCTACTTCACCGGTGGGAATATGAAGGTGTATTGAATTCTGAGATCCTATGTGGTATAAATGTGCAGAGAAAAAAAAAATCGGTTCATTCTAGCCTGAGAAAAGGCAGAAAGAGTGTTTTTTTTAACCCTATATTAATCTTACTGTGACATCACAGTAAGATAAATATAGGGTTAAAAAAAAAATTACTTTGTAAATATTACTGTGATGTCACAGTAGGAGAAATCACAGTAATATTTACAAAGTAAGGTTTTTTTTTTTAACCCTATATTTATCTTACTGTGATGTCAGTAAGATTAATATAGGGTTAAAAAAACACTCTTTCTGCCTTTTCTCAGGCTAGGATGAACCAATTTCAATTTTTTTTGCACATTTATACTACATAGGATCTCAGAATTCAATACACCTTCATATTCAAACCGGTGAAGTAGGCCTTTAACAAGCCCTGCATTCCAAATCACATACTGTTTATTTTTAATACACTACATACTAAAGTACAGAAGAGTTTTAGGGCCACAGGAGAGAGAATAAGATAAAAGATAAAAGAATAAAGATGAATACTCCAAAATGCTATTGGAGTTAGTGGAGCATTTATGTATTTTCAGCATACTACAATTGACGTGCATGCATTGGGACATCCTAAATCTTTTTCTGGCGTACTAAATAGTAGGGAAGTATGGGGATTGGAACGCAGGGAAGGTTAATGCTTCTGTTGTACATTGTCCCTGTTTAAATAAAGTTACATCACATTACAAAGCATGAATGTAAATAACTAACTGGAGGCAGAGAAAAGGATTAGTAAATTATTATCAAGACTAATGTCACGTGACAGCTGATGTAATCCAACATCTGGTGACCTATATAAAAAATAATAATAACCCCCTCCCCCCCCCCCCCCCCCTGTATAAAACCTCCCCTTTCATTTACGGCAGAGCTTTGTGTATTGTGTATTTCTCTGTATCAGAAGGAAAAGATAGTTCACAAAAGAGCTGAATTCAGAATGGGAGTATTTCAGCTATAACCTCTAACAATGGAGCTTGGATCGGGAGGCAGGCAGGCAAGGACGAATGAAATAGCAGCAGCAATATTCACGAAGGAACAAAGACATGTTTTTAAAAAGACTTAGATATGGACAAAAACACTTGTGATTCACTACGACAGAGCCGGCACCGAATTCAGTCAGTCAAGTGAAGAATTGCAGGTCAGGAATTCCATTAAAGCTACAGTGCGTAAGTTGGGGTTTGACTCAACAAGCTATAGTTTTTAGAATTCGAATGAGAGCATTACAGCTATAAACATGGATCGTGGATGGGGAGACAGACAAGGAGGAATGACATAGCAGCAGGCAGCCCTGGAATAAAATTAAGAGACCAGTCTGGATTTTTCTTCAATCTTCATCTCTACATTACTTCTGAATTGAAAATGCTCTAAATGACAAATATTTTTATTGTGAATTTGGTAGAAATGTTGTCAGTTTGTAGTTTATATTATAAAATCTAAATGTTCATTGTACTCAAACATATGCCTCTAAAGAGTAAAACAAGAGACACTGAATATTTTGAGTGGTCTCTTAATTTTTTTGTAGGAAATTTAAAATAGTTAGATAAGGACGTAAACACTTGTGATTGACTCCGACAGAGCAGACAACGTACGGTCAAGAGTTAAACCTGCAGTGTGTAGAATTTTGGGTTTTATTTCCTAGCAGATTTTGTAGAAAGTAATTATAATATCCATAAGTACATTTAATTTAGTGCATGATAGCTGAACATTTTTTTTTTAATTATTATTTTTTCCCTTAGAAAGTGTCTCATATATGTCCATATTTCTGCATATTTTGGACCAAGGCCTAGTGCCGCCATCTTGAAAGTGTCATAGTTGGAATGTCATCAGGTGCATTGTTTAAAATTTGTTCTTGTCCTTGAAGGCCACTGTAGCTTCTGTTATTATTCTAAAGGGTTGGGGTTACCCAGGGAGCGTTGCATTCTAGAACTTTGTAGAACTTTCTTGATGATGTCATATTACACACTGCACCTTTAAGTGAAGGCAAGGATTATGGCAGCAGGTCAGGAGATCTATTAAAGGTGGAGTCAGCGATTCTGGAGAATGTTTTTAGTCAGAATCACTTTTTTGTCACAGTGTTTGCACTGAAAATAAATCTAGTGTTAATGCACAGCTTTGGGCTTATAAACGGGAATGTTGCTAGCTACGGTAGGACCCTTTGTATACTCTACATACCCTTTGTTTATATACCCGTTTACAGAACCTAGGCTGTGTATTAACACCAGATTTTTTTTTCAGCACATTGTCGCACATTCACCGATTTCGAACAACATTTTTTCTCCTCTCTCGTGACCCTAACACTCTTCCATAGAATTTAAACAATATTGAAATTGTTGAAAATACAAAAGACGGGTGCTCTGGTGGCGTAGTGGATAGAGCGCGTACCATATTGGCTCCGGCCTTCGTTGCAGTGGTCGCGGGTTCAAATCCGACCCGTGGACCTTTACTGCAGGTCATCCCCCTCTCTCTCTCTCTCTCTCTGTCTGTCTCCCCATTTCAACTCTGTACTGTCTAATAAAGCTTGAAAATGCTGAGAAAAAGAAAATACAACTGACATCTTGCATTCTCCCTCTCTGTGTGTTTATCCCTTAGACTGAAGCGGTTGTTGGAGCAGGAGAAAGCGTTCCAGGCTAAGAAGGACAAAGATCACAGCCGGCGCCTGGAGAAGGTCCGCGCCGAGCTGGTGAAGCTAAAGTCTTTCGCCCTGATGCTCGTGGACGAACGGCAGCTGCACGTCGAGCAGATCGAACAACAGATGCAGAAGGTCCAAGATCTCACGCAGAAACTACAGGAGAAAGAGCAACGTCTGGCCGCCGTCACTGACACCGCCAAGGTAATTTACAGTAGGACTTATATTAAAGGAATACTTCACCCATACGGAACCGGAGTTCTATCATTATAAAATAACTATTATAATATAATGAATGAGGTTTTTCTTCCCTCAGTCTTCCCTCAGTCTTCCCTTGGCCCAGCTGTCCTGTTAATCCTAGCCCTTACTGTGATGTCACAGTAAGGAAAATGTAGGGTTAGACAGTGAGACCATAAAACACTCTTTCTGCCTTTTCTCAGGCTAAGATGATCCAAATTAGATTTTTTTTGCACATTTATACTAAATAGGATCTCCAAGTTCAAAACACCTTCATATTCCAACCGGTGAAGTAGGCCTTTAAGGACATTTTAAAGCTGTAGTGCGTAACTGTTGTTGATGAGGAATTCTTAGTAATTACAACAACACTGTCAGCGCATCTGCATTAAGTAAATCTTAGGTTGTATTCCTTCTGCTGTACGTCCAGGTTTTTTTTTTCTTAGCAGTAGAATTTGACTCGACGTCATTGAAAATGAGGGTCACCCCTCAATTGGTCTCTCGAGGATAAATAAAAGTTAAATGAAATGAAAATGAATCAACAACTGAAACATTTCTTGGGCTCTTCTTGGGATTTTTTCTGAGCTCCTGCACCAGTGTCGGGAGGGGGGGGGGGGGGGAGGGCAGGGACACCAGTTTAGCTTGAATGTACCCCAACACTCATTTATATTAGCAAGTTACGCACTATAGCTCGAAATGCTGGTAGTTGGAGTGGTGCTGCAAACAACATTTTGTTGTGTTTAACATGCTCTCTCTCTCTCTCTCTCTCCCTCTCTCTCTCTCTCTCTCTCTCTCCCCCTCTCTCTCTCTCTCTCTCTCTAAGGAGGACGGTCAGAAAGTCTTCAATCTAGAGTCCGACCTCGAGCAAAAAGCGGCAAAGTTCGCACAAGACCACGAGGAGATGACGGCCAAGCTCGCCCTGGAAGAGTCGCAAAGCCGGCAGCTACGGCTAAAGCTAGCCGGGTTGACGCGCAAGATCGAAGAGCTCGAAGAAACCAACGCAGCGCTTCAGAAATCGGAGGAAGACCTGCAAGAACTCAGGGAGAAAATCAGCAAAGGGGAATGCGGCGATTCTACTCTGGTGACCGAGCTCGAGAATCTACGGAAGAGAGTGCTGGAAATGGAAGGCAAAGATGAGGAGATAGTTAAGACGGAATCGCAGTGTAGGGAGCTGAAGAAAAGACTTCAAGACGAGGAGAACCACAGCAAGGAGGTGAGATTGGAAGTGGATAAATTGCAGAAGAGAATGGTTGAGTTGGAAAAGTTGGAGGTGGCCTTTAACAGGAGTAAAAACGAGTGTTCGCAGCTCCACACGAATCTGGAAAAGGAGAAACGGGCTGTTCAGGATCTCGCCGGAGAGTTGGAGAAAGTGAAATCGAGATTGAAAGAGCTGGAAGGGTCGGAGTCGACGTTCGAAAAGTCCGAAATGGGCCTCAAAGACGACCTCATGAAGCTGAAATCTTTAACCGTTATTTTGGTGGACGAGAGGAAGAATATGGCGGAAAGACTGAAGCAGGAGGAGCGGAAGAGCGATGATTTGAGCGGGATGTTCAAGGAAGAGCAAGGCAAGGTCACGGAAGTCACGGAGAAGCTGATCGAAGAGAGCAAGAAACTGCTCAAATTCAAGTCGGAAATGGAAGTCAAAGTCACGTCGCTTACGAGAGAGAAAGACGATTTAAAAACCAAACTCCTGAGTGAAGAGGAAAAGTGTCGGGAGCTGAACACCAACGTTAGCGGGATGAAAATAAGAATGGACGGGCTTGAAGAGGCGGACAGGGAAATGCAGAGACAGTGGGCCGACAAGAAAAACCAAAGAAATCCAGACGAAGACAGTAATAAAGCGAAAGAACTCAGTATAGAAATCGAAAGGCTCAAGAGTCGACTTCAACAACTCGAGGTGGTCGAAGGGGACTTGATGAAAACGGAGGATGAGTACGATATATTGGAGAAGAAATTCCGCACGGAGCAAGACAAAGCGAATGCTCTTTCTAAGTCGTTGGAGGAAATGAGAAGCCAAATGGCCAGGAACAAAGCCATAGAGAAAGGCGAGGTCTTGTGTTCGGAGGCGGCGCTCAGAATTCGATGTAAGATCGACGAGGCGAAAAACAGAGAGCTTCAAGTGGACGTCCAAGCCCTGAAGGAGAAGATACATGAACTCATGAACAAGGAGGACCAGCTCTCACAAATGCAGGTGAGAAGATTTTTTTTTTTTTTTAACCTTTATTTATACAGGTAAATCCCATTGAGTCCGAAGACTCTTTTGCAAGGGAGACCTGTTCCCATTTACACGTTACCATTCACACACACATTCATACACCGATAGCAGCAGGCTAACTATCGACATTCACACGAGGCAAGGTGGGTGAAGTGTCTTGCCCAAGGACACAACAACTATGACACAGGTGGCAGGGCGGGGATCGAACCTCCAACCCTTTGATCATCGGCCGACCTGCTCTACCACCTGAGACACAGTCGCCCCAAAAGATACGATAAGTTTAAGTTTATTGTAAAAAGGAAATTTTGTCTTGGGCAAAAGTACTGACCAAAGCTCCATACAAACAATACTTTAACTATCAATCAATCATTTTCCCATGTGTGATGTCACGCATGGGAAAATGTAGGGTTTGACAGTGAGACGATAAAACACTCTTTTTTGCCTCTTCTCAGGCTAGGATGATCCGATTTCATTTTTTTGTTTGTTGCAAATTTATACTACATAGGATCACGATCTATGCTATTTTTAGCTCACAATTCCCACTAGAACAGGCATTGATGGCGGCCATTAAAAGCTCAGAAGGGCCGCTGCTATAGGCTTGTCCCATGTCACGTGATATGAGCTCAATGTCCACTAGTTCATATGCACATTCATTATGTTACATTTTTCGGCCCATAAAAGTTAAAATGCCTTTGTACCCTTCGCTTGCAGAAGAGTTCACTGAGAATGCTTTTCACCGGTGACTGGTTGGGTAAAATGTGATGATCTTGATTTTCTCGAAGGAAATGTGTCTTAGGCAAAAGTACTGACAAACTGCATACTACAAATACTTCAAATATCGATCTATCGGCTCATAACAGTAGACATAAGAGGACTAACAGCCACCTATGTACTACACTCAACAAAAATATAAACGCAACACTTTTTTTTTTATCTCAGCAAAGCAGAAGTGCTCACTATCACGCATTTAGACAGATTTGAACAATGTTTGAGAGAAATGGTACAATTGTGTATCTGGAATGAATTTTAGATCTTTAAGTCCATCTCATGAAAAATGGGAGCAAAAACAAAAGTGTTGCGTTTATATTTTTGTTGAGTGTATGTACAGTGGTGGTAGGCAATGCTTCAAAGTCCAATATTGTGCATGTGATATCTCCTGAACGCTTTGAGAGACTTTCTTTCAAATTTGGCCCACAATCACACCTGGAATTGCCTGTCTATGCTATCCAGCACGACAGTATAAAAAACCTTAACATACTGTCTGTATTTACTTCCAAACAGGTGGACTACTTGGTCCTCCAGCAGACTTTCATGGAAGAAATGGAGAAGAAGAAAATCATGAACCAGGAAATGGCGAACCTCACCGACGAGTTAGAAGCCTCCAAGCGCTACAGTCGCGCCTTCAGACCTGGTATGAACGGCCGCCGAATGTCCAGTGTCTCCGTCACGTCCACGGCCGCACAGACAGATTCGATGCCCAACGACTATTCCGAAGACGACACCACCACTGCGGGCTTTATCCGGAAATCAGTGCTCGAAGAGAACCACTTAATGAGCAATTTAAGACAACGCGGTCTGAAAAAGCCCGCAGTTCTCGATCGGTACCCGCCAGCGACAACCGATATCGGGGTTGGGAAATCGTGGATACCCTGGATGAAAAAGAAAGAGGCTGTAACGCTCACGCAGACCACCACACCGGAAAGAAGGACAAATGGGGCTAATTCTATGCTACATACACCGGAGATGAGCATGTCGAAGAAGCCGCCGGGGCAGCCGTTGCACATCCGAGTGACGCCAGATCCCGAGACAAGCACAGCGACTTTGGAAATCACCCGTCCGCGAGCCGAAGATTTTTTTTCAAGCACAACCATCATCCCAACTCTAGGCCTTCAGAGACCCAAGATTACAATCGTGCCGAAAACCGCAACCGTGACCACAAGGAGTAAATCGTGTGATATAACGGGAGGCTTCAATCGAGTTACATCTCCGGTCACGATAACGGCTATCTCGAGAACCAAGAATCCGGAGAGCAAGACGAATGGATGTGGAATTTCGGATAGCTGCCGTCAATCATCGCCGGTTTCGATCATAACAGTCAGTTCCACTCCTGTGGCGGAAGCGTGTGCCTCGCCCGAACCTCACAACATCCCCACAGGTAGATTTTCTTTTTAACAATTTCTCTGCCTGATTTTACGGGTTTTATTATCTTTTAAAAGGTGCTCTGAGGAACTTTCAGTTTGTGTTAATTCTAGCGCACCCCTTTGGACAAAAGCGGTAGTGTTTTTACTACGCCAGCTGTTGTTCCTGGGTCAGCGTATACCCCATGACAAAGGCATTAAGAAAAACTATATGAAAATAGCATTCTTTAGCACTGATGGTCTCGTTTGCTGTTACAAGTGATTTATGATCATCAGATGAAAAATTAAGGCTGTTTCAGAAATATTCAAAAGTTCCTCGTAGCACCTTTTAATGCAATTTCAAACCTCTAATCTTGATGTATTTAAGCCTATGTAAAGCACTTTGAATTTGCCTTAAAGGGGCAGTGTGTAATATGACATCATCAAGAAAGTTCTAGAAAGTTCTAGAATGCAACGCTCCCTAGGTAACCCCACCCCTTTCGAATAATAACAGAAGCTACAGTGGCCTTCAAGGACAAGAACAATTCTATATTCTAAACAATGCACCTGATGACATTCCAAAACATGGATGCCTCCATAAGACTTGCCTGCTCAATGTACAAAATGTAATATTAATATTTGTAATTCTCCGCTCAGGAGGATAATTCAGATTATTGGCAGAGGTGATTTTACACCAATGAGGACATATTTATGAACGAGGATATTGATTTTAGCTAATAAATTACTTAAAATGTTACACAGTGTCCCTTTAATTGTGTCTGAATTGTGCTATAGAAATAAACCTGCCTTTCCTTGCCTTGCCACATTTTACAGGTCGCACGGTCATCAAAATGACACCGGAGAAGCAACCCGGATTGTCAACTTTGAGGAAATTTAATGGCAAAAGCAGCAACATCGTCACCACAGAAGACAACAAGATACACATCCAGTTGGGACAGCACTATAACAGGCCTTCCGAAAGTTGTACCAGTCCACTGTTGACAGTCGGAATGACCTCGGAAGGCTACAGAGAAATGTCAACGGGAACGGTGCTGAGATCGCCACACCAGCACCCAATGGGCAAAATGACTCAGGGCAAAATGACAAGCAGCATTATGATCACGCCAGTCACCTCAGCTTGCTCGAGGCCCACACAATCTGTGGTGAGTTTTAATGTCTATCCATCCATCCATCCATCTATCCATCCATCCATCTTTCTTTCTTTCTTTCTTTCTTTCTTTCTTTCTTTCTTTCTTTCTTTCTTTCTTTCTTTCTTTCTTTCTTTCTTTCTTTCTTTCTTTCTTTCTTTCTAAGGCGAGATACCGCAGGGGAATAGAGTAACATTTTAACTAATAGCTATCATCATGAAACTTTGCCAGTTGCTAACTCACCCTTTTTATCATTTAAAAAATCAATAGATACTATGTACTGTAAAGGCCTTAAAAGTGCATTTTCTGCATCTTTTTGAAGAACAAAATGTATCATAAATCATGCTATTAACAACGTATACACGCATTATGTACCTGGAATGATTATATAGATTGTAGTTGATGTAAGAGTGCTTCAGAAGTTGAGATTTTTCAGATTGGTTCAGAGGATTGAAGAAAAATTAATCAAAACAATCAGGGGCTGCCTTCCACTAACAGACAGGGCCATGCTCCTCCCCACGGAGACACGAGAAAGTCATGAATTATCCGCTGGAGAGAAACGAAAGTAAAGCTCGCAAAAGATCAGGGTGGTTTCACCAGGCTAAACACACAAACAGCTGTATTTTCTCGTTTTTCCATGATCCATATACTTTTCTCCATGTCTTATTATGTGATTTTTGCCGTTTTTTTATTTATTTTCCAGCTACTATTCCTGTCTTATGTCATTTTTTTCTCTGTCTTGATCTCCAGCCCGTTGCGGAGGTGCAGTCGGCTCGAGGCGCGGCGACCAGGATCCCCGTGTCCAAAGGTACGAAGCCGAGCAGCAAGCCGCTTCTGGGCGTGTCCACGGTGACGCGGTTAGAGTCGCGGGCGGACGGCCGAGGCATGAAAATAGAAGTGAGGAAGTCGACGTTCTGCGGCTCGGCCTCTTCGACGGGAGGAAAGAGCTGAGCAGAAAAAAAACTTTTAATTATTGAATTTGTGGCAAAATCTGATGATCAAGGTCCACTTAAATGAGCGGGTCGGCCGATGATCGAAGGGTTGGAGGTTCGATCCCCGCCCTGCCACCTGTGTCATGGTTGTTGTGTCCTTGGGCAAGACACTTCACCCACCTTGCCTCGTGTGAATGTCGATAGTTAGCCTGCTACCAGTGTATGAATGTGTGTGTGAATGGTAACGTGTAAACAGGTCTCCCTTGCAAAAGAGTCTCCGGACTCAATGGGATTTACCTGTATAAATAAAGGTTAAAAAAAAATAAAAATAAAAAAAAAATTCTAAATCAGCGGATAATTGCTCAGTTGTCATTCAGAATAATCTTGTAAGTGGAACACCCACAGAGATTTTTTTTTGCCGAGTTAATATTTCCAAGGAAGAGAGAAGAAAGGAACTTTTAATCATGAAATAATTTTGGCGATATGCAGCTGTGGGAAAAAATGAAGAGACCACTCAAAATATTCAGTCAGTGCGTTTCCATGCAGACTCATAATCGGATAACTAAACGAATAAGACTTCAACAGGACTTTTAAACTGCATGTAAACACCTTTATCCGATCTACTTCGGACACAAATCGGCACAATAACGGACAAGAGAAGTCGGATAAGAACACCTAGATAATTCGTTCATTGTCGGCTTTCTCTCTGCATGTATACAGGGATCGGACATCGCATATCGGACTTCTCGTTCTGTGCTAGTGTGCCTGCGCGTGATAGGCTACACCATGGGTTATTGACGGAAGAGAACCGGACGTGGCTCTAAAACCGCTTGTTGAAAGCATGGTTGAAAGGGCTACAGCGCCACCTAGCATAGTGGAGACAGCCATGCATCGGACATTTATCAGATTTCTCCACAGCTGTATATGAGGAAGTCGACACTCTGCGGCTCGGGCCTCTTCAACGGGAGGAAAGAGCAGAGCTGAGAAAAAAAACTTGGAATTATTGAATTTGTGGCAAAATCTGTTGCTGAGAACTTAATCGTCGAATTATTAAGTTTGAGTAAGCGAGAGCTGAGAAAAAACTTTAAATCGTTAAAGCTGGGGTGGAGGATTTGGGGAGAGAATGGCAGTTGGGATAGAGATTCGAATCCAAATACCTCAACCGCTCCACTTGTTCTCTTTGGTCCCTCCCCTATGGTCCCTCCCTGACACGCTCTACACCAACAACGTCGGTACCAAAGTGAATGGACAGTCCCCAACAGCCAATAAGAACGGAGAATCGGAGCCTCACTCTGATTGGTCAAAGTGTACTGTACATGTGCGGTGGCAATTTTTGGGGACGGCACACAGAGGCAGGGGGAGAGCAAAGTGAAGAGTAGATATTCTCAGACCACTTCACCTACATATAGCTGAATGGCTAATATGACATTTTTGCCAAATATTCAGATCATTAAAGGCCTACTTCACCGATGGGAATATGAAGGTGTATTGAACTCGGCGATCCTATTTAGTATAAATGTGCAATTTTTTAAAAAATCGGATCATCTTAGCCTGAGAAAAGGCAGAAAGAGTGTTTTATGGTCTCACTGTCTAACCCTACAGTTTCCTTACTGTGACATCACAGTAAGGGTCAGGAATAACAGGACAGCTGGGCCAAAGGAAGACTAAGGGAAGACTGAGGGAAGAAAAACCTCATTCATTATATTATGATAGTGATTTTATAATGATAGAACGCTGGTTCCGTATGGGTGAAGTATTCCTTTAAGTTTGTCGCAAAATCTGCTGCTAAATACGAGCTACAAGCCAAATCAGTATGAAAACACAATTGCCTTGTTCCGCTGAGTTCGGTTTGGTATGGCACGGTTTGGTAAGGGGAGGTAACACTAGTTCTGGCTTGCTTTTCCACTGCGGACAGCACCCTTGGTAGGCGGGGTTTATGCCAGACTGTCAAAGTGTGTAGCTCCACCCTTTGGGAGGGCTTGGTAGCCCGACGGAAGGGTGACAGAAATAGGTGAGGCGTGGGTTGCGTTCCGAATCGCATACTTTCTACTATATAGTATGTAGAAAAAATATTTAGGATGTCCCGATTCTTGTGGACAGATTTAGGATGGTTAGAAGTACCCGGATGTCCTACTTCATGCGGCCAAGATTGTTAGTGTTGAAAAGTGCATCCTATTTGGGCGATTCTGACCCACAATCCAGTGCGCACGTGAAGTGACGTCACATCGACGAAGCCTCCATATGAAAACAAACGGGGATGCGACGGATATAAAAGCAAGAGGCAAGATCAAGGCGCAATGTTATGATGAAATAAGAGAGTAAAGTATGTCCCAATAGTATGCCTACTGCATCCTAACTAGATTCTTTTTATCGTCGGATGTAGTATGTAGAATAGAAAAAAGAAAGAGGAGGAGATTCGGAACGCAACCATGGTTTGCTTATTTTGGGACCCTTTCAACTTTTGACAGTGGGAACGCAAATAGATGTGTACCATACTGAACCGCTCTTTGGAAAGGAGGCTAATTTGACTCTGTGTGATGTCGCTTAGCTTTTCAATCACTATTTTATTTAATTCAGATCTTCCGTTTTGAAACTGCACATACACTGTTTTCAGGAAAGATTTATTTATGTATTTCAAAAAGGCGTTGTCTTTTAGATTTCATGTTATTTTTAATTTCACCGTGTTGATTTCTCACGAAGCATCTCTTTGCATGTGTCTCTTCTCGTGCATTCGAGTGCGTTCTGATCAACTTAATCTTGGTGGTATTTGGCAGTATAGTTGCTTTAGACTTAATCTCAACATTTACAGCTCCGGAAAAAATTAAGAGACCAGTCTGGATTTTTTCTTCAATCTTCATCTCTACATAACTTGTTGAAAATGCTCTTTAATGACAAAATGTATTGACATTTGGTAGAAATGTTGTCAGTAGTTTGTAGAATAAAACCAACATGTTCATTCTACTCAAACATATATGCCTATAAATAGTAAAACAAGAGACACTGAATATTTGGAGTGGTCTCTTAATTTTTTTTCCGGAGCTGTATGCTATTCTGTTCATAGCATGTGTGTATTTCACCAAATGCTCTTGGAGGTTTTCTATAGTCACTGAAGCACTGTGAATCGTTTGTGACTGTATGAATTGACTTTATTTGTGACAGGCACCAAAATAAAAAAGTATTTATCTCTTAAACCAATGTGGCATTGCTTTGTAGAATTCATTTTGTTTATTGTGTGTGTGTGTGTGTGTGTGTGTGTGTGTGTGTGTGTGTGTGTGTGTGTGTGTGTGTGTGTGTGTGTGTGTGTGTGTGTGTGTGTGTGTGTTTAGGCCTTAGGAATGAGGACATTTTTGACATGTAGGGTAAGGGGCTAGGCTAGGGAATGCATTATGTCCTCACAAGTATAGCTGTACAAGTGTGTGTGTGTGTGTGTGTGTGTGTGTGTGTGTGTGTGTGTGTGTGCGCGCGTGTGTGTGTGTGTGTGTGTATTGAGAATAATCCAGAAAACCTCCATCATATTAACCAATGCTGCTAAACCAAACAGCAATGGAACTAATTCTCATATTAATGTAAGTGATAATATGTGGTTGATGTAGAAGAATGTGTATAAAAAAAACTAATGTTGAGATAATGTCTGTTAAAGATGGTTGTATAGGAGAAATATACAGACGCAAACAGACAAGGTTTAGTCAAATAAACACCTGGATGTACATGTTGGACCTTTTGATTTATACTAGTATGAAATAAGACATGTTATGGAAGATATATAGACACAAATCGCAAAATTGACCAGTGCTTAAACGATTTTGATTGCAGTATCTTGCCTAAAAGTTTACACTGCAGAATGGACTGACAGATATATTATGGAAGAAGCATAAAGCTCCGGAAAAAATTAAGAGACCAGTCTGGATTTTTCTTAAATCTTTCATCTCTACATTACTTATTGAAAATGCTCTTTAATGACAAAAAAAATTATCGGAATTTGGTAGAAATGTTGTCAGTAGTTTATATTATAAAACCAAAATGTTCATTCTCCTCAAACATATGCCTCTAAAGAGTAAAACGAGAGACACTGAACATTTCATTTCATTTCATTTAACTTTTATTTATCCTCGAGAGACCAATTGAGGGGTGACCCTCATTTTCAATGACGTCGAGTCAAAACAAATTCAAAACAACAATACAAACAAAATATTAAATGCAAAAACATCAAATACACAACAAGTGAAGAGAAGAAAAAACAAAACGATTGAAACATTTACAGAGTGGGGAAGAGTGGCAGCAATTAAAAGGCATAAAGTACAATATAGTCTAATTAAAACAGTTACAAGTAGAGTTTGGCAGATCCAAGATAGTCTGTTTAAATTGGCCAAAGGATATGAATGTATTTAGTTTAATTTTTAGCTGTAAGTTGTTCCAGGAGTCAGGTGCACTGAAGCTAAAAGCTGGAGTGGTCTCTTCATTTTTTCCAGAGCTGTATGGAACCAGAACAATTAAACATAATGGGAGGTGTAAAAAACTGTTCCCTAAACAGTTGAGAGAGTTTTTAGCTGCAGTGTTTTGGAAGTGGATTAAATGCATTTCTTCCCGGGAACAACATCAGAGGCTGAGCAGGATTATAAACGATCACATCTGAGTGTAATCTCCTTGTCCACAGTCAGGCCCAATTGTTTTTTTCTCTGAGAAAAAAACGTTGAAATTGTTTTGAATATCAATATCATGATATATTTATTAATTTTACACCAAATTTAAAAAAAATAAAATTCCAGAAAACAGCAACACTATTACCAAATACTTACTTTTTCTATCAGACCAATAGTTCACAAACCCTGTGCATCCCAAACTAGACCAGCTGCCAAGGCTACAGTAAGTTATGTAGGCCTATTTGTCAACTTGACAATGCAATTAAACTTTCAAATTTAGTTTTACTTTCTTGCCTTCTAATATTATTCCCATTAAGATAACATTGTGACAAACAACCCCATAGTGTTTGACAACCGACTCCTTGATGGGGTTGGTTGTCACAATGTGTAAGGGTGTATTTGATGATTAATTTCTTCTTTATTACAATAAGATAGAAAAAGTGAGGGGTACACATTTCAAGACAACACCTTAAGCTTCAATTTATTGTAGGAATGACTATTGAAAGATGTTTAGGTGATGAGCAATTCTCACTGGAGTAAAAAGTGTGACTACTTACCCCGTTCTCCCCTACTGTATAAATGAAAAAGTTAGGGAAACTGCCTATTGGAGCCTGCTAATTATCTTTGGTTGAGATATCTTATCAATCATATTAATGTATTTTCAAGTTTTGAGCGCCACATACTAAGAGTTCCAAAAAGTAAGAATTGTGCCAAGTTCTTATTGTTTGGTCAGAAAGTATTTTGGACAGTTAAGCCAAAGGATGATTAAGATTCTCAGTACAAATAGCATGTTAGGATACTCTCCCTGCGTTCCAATCCCCATACTTCTCTACTATTTAGTACGCCAGAAAAAGATTTAGGATGTCCCAATACATGCACATCAACTGTAGTATGCTGAAAATACATAAATGCCCCACTAACTCCAATAGTATTTTGGAGTATTCTACTTTATTCTTGACATTTCTCGACATAATTAAAAGAAAATCTTCCTTATCTGATATTTTTTTTCTCTCTCCCGTGGCCCTAAAACTCTTCTGTACTTTAGTATGTAGTGTAGGAAAAAGAAAGAGTATGCGATTCGGAACGCAGGGACTGTCTCTAAACCTCCTATGTGTGAGGTCTGTACATAGAAACAGCCACACATGCATTCCAGTTGATACACAACATGGGTGGCATTACAACAAACGAAACCAGAGAACGTTTTTTTTTTTTTTTTTTTTTTTTTAGTCACCTCATCTGACAAAAAAATCAAGCGATCTTCTTATCTCCTCCGCCTCGTCAGGCTGGCTTGCCGTTTTCTTCGGTGGCATTTTTGTCGTCAGTTAAAAGTTACAGCATAGAAGAAACGAAGAAAAGATTTTCAGCGCAAACAATTTGAAAGTGCGAGCGACAGCGTGACTGACAGCTGACTCCAACGTGACAGACATTTGGCATTTGCTCGACAAATTATTTCAATTAGTGGTTGACGTTCCCACAGAGAATCGGGAGATGATTTCCCAAGTGAGAAACTAAATTATGTTTTTTTTTTATTTGTTTTTTTAAGATATTTTTTGGGCATTTTTATGCTTTATTGATAGTGCAGAGAGACAGGTGAAAATGGGGCAGAGAGGGTGAGTGACATGCAGATAACGATCGCGGGCGGGAATCGAACCCGGATCTGCTGCTGGGCCCGGCCCGGGAGGGGGGGGATGCCTTACCAACTGAGCTAAAGGCGCCCCCAAACTAAATTATGTTTGATTTCATTTTCCCTTTGAAATATTATAGTTTTACAATTTCAGAACTTGGGAAGGTTTTCAAATGAAGCAATATTTGAGGGGAATATCAAGGTCTACTTAAAGCTCCCATATTATACACTTTTCGGTTCTATTATACACCATATGATATGGTCTTAGTGGTCCCTAATACGTTTTTCTTTAATTGTTGAGGGGTGGGGGTTTCAGAAAGGGGTAGAGTGAGAAAAGGAGAGATTGTTATTTTTTAAAATATTTTGGCAGTCTCTACTCTAGGCACACCGTGGACCCATGGATATGTTAGAACACATTTAAAAAAGTGCATTTAGCATAATATGTGACCTTTAAATATAATTTTCTTGAGCTTTTCAATTATCATCGGCGGATAATAACTCAGTTGTCATTCAGAATACTCTAGTAATTGGAACTCCCAGAAAAAAAATGTTTTATGTCAAGTTAATATTTCCAAGGAAGAGACAAGAAAGGAACTTATTATTATGAAATACTTTCTGCGATATACAGCTGTGGAAAATTTAAGAGACCACTCATACTATTCAGTGTCTCTCGTTCTACTTTTTATAGGCATATGTTTGAGTAGAATGAACATTTTGGTTTTATAAAAGTAACTACTGACAACATTTTTTTCTACCAAATTCCAATACATTTTTTGTCATTTAGAGCATTTTTAAATAAGTTATGTAGAGATAAAGATTTTAGAAAAATTGGACTGGTCTCTTAATTTTTTCCGGAGCTGTATATGAGGTTACATGGGTCAATTGGGTTGTATGCTTGTGAGGTATAAAAGGTGGAGTCAGTGATTCTGGAGAACGCTTGTTGTCAAAATCACTTTTTGTCAAAATCAGTGAATATCTCCTCATGATCCACTACCTGTCTGTACTGTGTGTGAGCTGGAAAAAAAACTGGTGTAACTACTATACACAGCCTAGGCTCTGTAAACTGGTAAACAAATGGGGCCCACCGTAGCTATAGCAACACACTCCTTGCTAACCTCATTATTATTGATAAGGGGTTGCTGGTTGGTTGTGTGATTTTTTTTCCCATCACAGGTCAGCTGATGGACTGAGCCTCTGTAAACAACCGACGCTGAGATTTCCCACGTCAGGAGAAGGAACCTGAAGGGGTCTTTGGGCAGATGTTTCTGAAGCAACTGTTTTCCCTCTTACAGAAATGATAAGATTTCAGTGTAAAAATGAACATGTTGGGGGCGCCCTTAGCTCAGTTGGTAGGGCGTCCCCCCCCCCCCATGAGCCTCGGCCAGCAGCGGACCCGGGTTCGATTCCAGCCCGCGGTCGTTCTCTGCATGTCACTCCCCTCTCTGCCCCATTTCAACTCTGTCTCTACACTATCAATAAAGCATAAAAATGACAAAAAAAAATCTTAAAATTTACAAGGTTGCATTAGATTTTTGAGTTTTGACGCTAAAACTAAAACTCTTGCGTTGAAAAGAAAAGACATTTTAGCCAAATTATTTCTTTTTTAAGATTTATTTTTGGCATTTTCAAGCTTCATTAGACAGTACAGAGTTGAAATGGGGAGACAGAGACAGAGAGAGAGAGAGAGGGGGGGGGGGATGACCTGCAGTAAAGGTCCACGGGTCGGATTTGATTTGAACCCGCGACCACTGCAACGAAGGCCGGAGCTGATATGGTACGCGCTCTATCCACTACGCCACCGGAGCGCTCCATAATTACCTTTTTTTGAGATTTGAGATAACTTATCTTTCATATTAATGTAACTTCAAGTTTTGAATTCTACATACTTAGATTTCCAGAAAGTTTAAAGGCCTACTTCACCGGTTTGAATATGAAGGTGTATTGAATTCTGAGATCCTATGTAGTATAAATGTGCAAAAAAAATTAAAATCGGTTCATCCTAGCCTGAGAAAAGGCAGAAAGAGTGTTTTTTTAACCCTATATTTCTCTTTCTGTGATGTCACGAGAAAGAGAAATATAGGGTTAAAAAAAACACTCTTTCTGCCTTTTCTCAGGCTAGGATGAACCGATTTTAATTTTTTTTGCACATTTATACTACATAGGATCTCAGAATTCAATACACCTTCATATTCAAACCGGTGAAGTAGGCCTTTAAGTTGTGCCAAGTTATAATTTTTTTGGTCCAGAACGTTTTAAAACTATTCAGTGTTTGATTCAACATTTTGATCGACTTGGTTTTGTTTGGTATCTGCATGACAGAGAATGTGTTGGCACAACTGTTAGTGGCAGTGTGAACATGACAGAAAAGTATTACATTTTGAGTGTGTGGTTTGTTTGGTCCTACGCCGGTTTTGAGCTGAATTCAAAAGGTGTATATGGAAAGTAGCTGGTCTTGTCATGGTCTTGCACTGACATTTTGTCAAACATTGTAAATGTAGTTTGACGCTGAATATAAAAAGTACATGGAAAGTAGCAAAGGAAAATCAATGGCATGCTGTTGCTTTGACGTGTATTTGATGGTATTATTAATAAACGTAAGAAGACATTATTTTTTTGTATTATTTGGAGTTTTCAGTTTTATTGTCTTCTTCATAAAAATATTCATTTTAAAAACACATTTTGAATTGGACAAGAGTCGGCTCAGCTCATCATCGGTAAGACATTGCAGTAAGTAATGCATAGTATAGTATGAAAACATAAATGAATATATAAAGCATATTGATGATTAGAAAGAATAAAATATAGGGGGCGCCTTTAGCTCAGTTGGTAGGGCGTCCCCCTCCCGGGCCGGGCCCAGCAGCAGACCCGGGCTCGATTCCCGCCCGCGGTCGTTCTCTGCATGTCACTCCCCTCTCTGCCCCATTTCAACTCTGTCTCTCTGCACTATCAATAAAGCATAAAAATGCCCAAAAAATATCTTTAAAAAAAAAATAAATAAAATAAAATAAAATATAGGCCACATAATATATCATCAATTTAAATTACATATTTTGGAAACGTTTTTACCTGATCTGAAAAAGGACAGAATGAAAAAAAGGCAAGTGTGAAACAGCATAAAAAAATATAAAAGTTTAGATGCCTTCAAGTGTTTCACGTAAAATCTAAAATCCAAGATCGGAGATGTATTTTTTTTTGTGTGTTACATATACATATAACACGTGTCAATTGTCGGTAGCAACAAGCAGAAAATTAAATAATGAATTAATGGAATTTTTCAAAAAAGAAAGCTGTGTTTTGGTTATTTTTATACTATCTATGGTTTCAACGCAGACTGAAAATATAAACACGAAATTGTTAAAATAGTACTTTCCGACATTCCAGCAGAGCACCTGAATGCAGCATCAACCACCACTGCGTTAACCGTTTGGTAAACTTCCGGGAGGAGTGGACGGTTGGTAGCCGTTTGTTGACAAAAAGTAATGGATTAAAATCGCCAAAATAACCAAATAAATAAAATATTTGGGGGTATATTCAGTCTATAATCGTATAGAAACCTCAACAACTGTGTAGTTTTTAACATCAGCGACCATGATGGCGACTAGTTACAACGCCAAAGACGAGGATGGGCATATTACCGTCTCGGGCCCCGGGACTATGCGAAGCAAGAAGCCCGAAAACACAGCCTTCAAGCAGCAGCGATTACCGGCGTGGCAGCCTATCCTTACCGCATGGACGGTCCTACCAGCCTTCTTCATCATCGGACTCATATTCATACCCATCGGCATAGGCCTTTTCGTTACGTCCAACAACATAAAGGAGTTTGAGGTGAGAGCTAAGTAACTCACACACCAAACCACGTTCAAAATACAGAGCGATTTTAGTATTAGCCGAAATAACTGAAAATGTTACACAGCCCAAGTAATGTAACTTATGCCATAAGATAATTGCTGTTATAATGTTAAATTCGGCTTATGTTTATGACCAAATACGTAACGTCATCCAACAACAGGATATGGGGTGACAAATCTCACTCACACATAAACACATACACATCCTGAAAGATTTATTTGTAACCTTAAATATATACTTAATTTACTTATATCATGTAGCACATTTTATGACATGTTATAGCTGCTGTTCTAACGGTAAATTCGGCATATGTATGACCAGAAATAAGCGTTGATTTAACTCATAAAATCAACATTTAAATTGCATTGGGTTGTCAGTTTGCTATGTCATTACACGGCCACTGCAGATGCTAAACAAGTCTTAAACTACATTGGATTCTTTAATGTGAAAATAAGACACTGCAGGTGAACAGGGCACATTTTTTAAGTTATAGATGTCATCATAAAACTTTGCCCGTTGATTATTAACATTAAAACAATACATTTTTTGTACAATATATTTTTTTAGAAATGTTTAATAATAAATGTGCAAATTTCGCGATTATCCAGCTAGTTACTCTGTTCTCAATTCTCATATTTCATTTTTTCTTATCACTTAAACCTGCAGTGTAGAATTTGGGGTTTTATTTCCTAGCAGATTTTGTAGAAAGTAATTATAATATCCATAAGTACATTTAATTTAGTGTATAATAGCTGAAACATTTTTTTGAATTATTTATTTTTCCCTTAGAAAGGGTCCCATATATGTCCATATTTCTGCATATTTTGGACCAAGGCCTAGTGCCGCCATCTTGAAAGTGTCATAGTTGGAATGTCATCAGGTGCATTGTTTAAAATTTAGAATTGTTCTTGTCCTTGAAGGCCACTGTAGCTTCTGTTATTATTCGAAAGGGTTGGGGTTACCCAGGGAGCGTTGCATTCTAGAACTTTGTAGAACTTTCTTGATGATGTCATATTACACACTGCACCTTTAACGTTTTGTACATATCCCAAGGTTTATTCATTAAAGGTGGAGTCAGTGAATAACCCTTTTGCTTTGGTATTCTGACTTGGATAATGCTTACATACCCCTTTTTTCACGGCAGTTTATTGTATTGTATATATATAGTATTTGATTTGATTTGATTTGATTCAATTTATTTCAGACATATCAAACATACAAAACAAAATGAAAAGCATGGAAATACAATAAACAAAAATTATGTTTTCACAAAAAAATAAAAAATAAAAGAAAACAAATTATCTGTATTGCCGAGATATGCCTGAAAAGGAGCAGGAAGAAGTATACACTTGTTTAATCCTACCCCTTTTCCATAGTAAAAAAAAATAAAAAATAGAAATATTTATTAAATTAAAAAAATTTAAATATTTATTATATTCGCTTCTCATAATCCATATACTCTCTGTACAATTGGCGATACTATATTATATTTGCCATTTACGAACTATACATACATACATACATACTACTTAATATACTATGAATTTTTTATATATATTATTATTATTGTATTGTATATATATAGTATTTCATTATATTGTAACTTGTATTTTTTAACAGGTGGATTACACGGGCGTTGACGTGTCCAGCCCGTGTTTCAACTGCTCTCAGAACTACATGTGGAACAGCAGCCGACCCTGCACCTGCTCCATCCCATTCTACCTGGAGCAGCCCTACCAAGTGAGACAAACATGGCACTTAAAGCTATAGTGTGTAACTTTGCAGCCCTACGAAGTGAAACAAACATGCTCACTTAAACCTGCAGTGTGTAGAATTTTGGGTTTTATTTCCTAGCAGATTTTGTAGAAAGTAATTATAATATCCATAAGTACATTTAATTTAGTGCATGATAGCTGAAATTTTATTTTTATTTTTATTTTTTTTCATTAGAAAGGGTCTCATATATGTCCATATTTCTGCATATTTTGGACCAAGGCCTAGTGCAGCCATTTTGGAAGTGTCATAGTTGGAATGTCATCAGATGCATTGTTTAAAATTTAGAATTGTTCTTGTCCTTGAAGGCCACTGTAGCTTCTGTTATTATTCTAAAGGGTTGGGGTTACCCAGGGAGCGTTGCATTCTAGAACTTTGTAGAACTTTCTTGATGATGTCATATTACACACTGCACCTTTTAAAGCGATAGTGCGTAACTTTGCAGCCCTACGAAGTGAGACAAACATGCTACTGACAAGATGTGTTAGATCCAAGGGCGTAGGTCTGCATTTGGACGGTAGGGTTTATGTCCCGGCCAATATTTTCAGGTGAACAGAACTGTCTCTAAAATGTTGCCAAAGGTGGGGGGGGGGGATGGCTATCTTATGCTGTGTCTGAAATCGCGCACTCACGTAAGTGCACTTACATTGAGTGCACTTTATTATCCCAACAGTACACTTACTTATAGACGCAGTGCTCTCATTTCTACAGTGCACTGTCCAAACTTCCGTCGCGCACCTACCGGAAATAACTTTGCATTTTGAAGGTTCTTCTTCGGTGGTATTTTTTTTTTTAAACAGTCGGATACAGTCTAAAACAGTGTAGTTGTACGGAAAAACTAAACAAATGTGTAATTTAACTTTTTGTAAAGCGCGTCCGTCTCCACAGTTGCTTCAAGCTCCTCTATTTTGATTTTAATGTCCCGTCCTCTCCGCTACGTAGGCAAGATGGCGGACGTTGAGTGTGGAAAGTGTCCATCGCTCCACACTCAAGTTTTAGACCGTTTTGAGTGCACGACCGAGGAACTTACAGTGCACTGCATTTTGGCACACTCTCCGGTTTTGCGCAAAGTGCACTCAAAAAAGTAAGTGTAAGTACAGAAGTGCGCGATTTCAGACACAGCATTAGTGTCCTATAGTTAGTTATTTAGGGCAGGTTGAGGGACAGCTTTACTTTCAGGTCAGGTTTTAAAGCTATATTGTGTAACTTTTTCACATAAATGAATGTTGGTTACATTCAAGGCAGCCAACACCAAACGAGTTGAGACAAAGTTTGAATCAGCTCCACAAAACTCTCTCTGTATTTCTCAGTATGGCAGCGTATACAAACTGGTGTCCCCCCCAAACACCCTCTCCCTGACACTGGTGCAGGTGCTCAGAAAAATCCTCAAGAAATGTTTCAGTTGTTGATTTCTTATTGCTAAGAAAACGTGCGTACAGCAGAAGGTATAAAATCCATGTGCCATCACTGAAGGCTTTACCTCATGTAAATGGCGATGCACCGACAGACAGTGTTGTTGTAATTACTCAGAATTCCCTCATGGGAGGCACCAGAAGTTACACACTATACCTTTAATAAAACTTAACAATACTTTCATATGACATATTTTTATCATAAACTTTTTTTTACTACATCAACAGAGCGACGTCTTCATGTATTACGGTCTTTCCAACTTCTACCAAAACCATCGTCGATACGTCAAATCCAGAGATGACAGCCAGCTCAACGGAGACTTGGTTTCACTCACGGTATGACTGACACTTTCCCTCTGATGATCATAAATGACATGTAACAGCAAACGAGACAAATGAGAAAAATGCTATTTCTAACATACAGCTTTGGAAAAAAATGAAGAGACCACTCCAAATGTTCAGTGTCTCTCGTTTTTACTATTTATAGGCATATGTTTGAGTAGAATGAACATTTAGATTTTATAATATAAACTACTGACAACATTTCTAGCATTTTCAATAAGTAATGTAGAGATGAAGATTGAAGAACAATCTGTAAAAGCTGTGGTTACTATTAATTGACAGAAACCCAGTAAGGAGTGTGAGCCGTATGCAACCAATGAGAACAAGCCCATCGCACCATGTGGAGCCATCGCCAACAGCATGTTCAACGGTGAGACACACACAGACATTTAGGGCTAGCCCGAATTATTCGAATATTCGAATACTCGTTTGGAAAATTAGTATTCGGAGCTTAAATTAGTATTCGGAGTTTCGTTTTTTTTATTTTTTTTTTTATAATTATTTTTTATTTTTTTTTTCAAAAAAAAAATTGCAAAAAGCTAGTACTGCAATATAATGTCATCAAATAATTTTATATTTGGATATAAAAGTTAGTAATATTGTAGTAGTAGTAGTAGTATTGCTCATTTAGGAGGATATTACATCACTAAGTGTCATAGCGCATGACATGCAGATAACGACCGCGGGCTGGAATCGAACTAAGGGCGCCCCCTTTTAAAGAGTAATTTTTAATCAATCTTTTTCTCTCTTCCCCTCAGACACGTTGGAGCTTTTCTACAGCGATCCAAACGGCACATTGATCCAGATTCCTCTTTCCACCACGGGCATCGCATGGTGGACCGACAAACACGTCAAGTTCAGGAACCCTGCTGGATCCAACCTCACTGTGGCCTTCCAAGGTATTTATAACCTTTATTTATACAGGTAAATCCCATTGAGACCGAAGACTCTTTTTCAAGGGAGACCTGTTTTCCTTTCCCACGTTACCATTCACACACACATTCATACACCGATAGCAGCAGGCTAACTATCGACATTCACACGAGGCAAGGTGGGTGAAGTGTCTTGCCCAAGGACACAACAACTATGACACAAGTGGCAGGGCAGGGATCGAACCTCCAACCCTTTGATCATCAGCCGACCCGCTCTACCACCTGAGCCACAGTCGCCCCAATTTCATCTATCTGCCCTTTTCATAGCACAACCCTGGGGATATTCTATGGTTTTGTCATTGGTAAATGGTAAATGGACTCGACTTACAGTATATAGCGCTTTTTTTTGTAGAAGATTTTCTCAGCCCCAATGTCTCAGCTTTGCATTTCTTACCACATTCATACAAATCAAATCAAATCAAATCAGTTTTATTTGTATAGCCCAAAATCACAAATACATTTGCCTCAGTGGGCTTTACATTCCATACAATATGATACAATATGACACCCTGCCCTTACACCCTTAGCTCGGCTGAGAAAAAACTCCCAGTAAAAAAACCTTTACCGGGATTAAAAAAAAATTTAAGAAATCTCAGGGAGAGTCGACAGAGTAAGGGATCCCTCTCCCAGGACGGACATACTGCAATAGATGTCATACACACACTCATACACTAATGGAAGTTGTTGCCATATAAGGTGCTCTCTGAACCATCGGGAGCAATGTCAACAAATAGTTTTGATATTTTTTTAATTATCCTACCTTAACACATATTGACACATATTCAAGTCATCGTTAACATACTTATAACAATTATGGATTTAATCACTAGATAAGGATGCATTGAGTTTACAATTTTTCTATTTTTTATTTAAAAAAAAATGTTTTACTAATATACGTTAAAAAGAAAAATAAATTGTGTTTTTTTTTTGTTTTTTTTCTAACATGATTTTTTCTTATAATCATGACGACTGTGGCTCAGGTGGTAGAGCGGGTCGGCTGATGATCAAAGGGTTGGCGGTTCGATCCCCGCTCTGCCACCTGTGTCATGGTTGTTGTGTCCTTGGGCAAGACACTTCACCCACCTTGCCTCGTGTGAATGTCGATAGTAAGCCTGCTGCTATCGGTGTATGAATGTGTGTGTGAATGGTAACGTGGGAAAGGAAAACAGGTCTCCCTTGCAAAAGAGTCTTCGGTCTCAATGGGATTTACCTGTAGAAATAAAGGTTAAAAAAATAAAAATAAAAATGACCATATTGTTTGTCTTACTATAAAATCTCAAAGCTTGATCATAATAATTGTCTGTCTGTATTTATTTGCATAGTTGGACCCCTAGTAAGATTAGTGCTCACTCTTATGTGCTCTTAAATAAATCATAAATCTTTTCAAATTAATTCCAGGAACCACTAAGCCCGTGAACTGGCGTCGGCCGGTGTACGAGCTGGACGCGGATCCAGAAAACAACGGATTTATCAACGAGGATTTCATCGTGTGGATGAGAACGGCCGCGCTGCCGACCTTCAGAAAACTCTATCGCATCATCAACAAGAACAACAACATGATCCCAACGCTGCCACAAGGAAACTACACACTGGAGGTCGTCTACAGTATCCTTTCATGTGGAAATACACATCGCACTGCACAAAATACTTAAAGAAATGCTACGTACATCCTTGATTTTGGTGCTGAAAATAGAATGTCTACAGTATCTTTTCATGTGGAACTAGCCCTGCGCTCCAATCCCCATACTACTTTCTGCTATTTAGTATGGTAGAAAAATTATTTAGGATGTCCCGATTCTTGTGGCCAGATTTAGTATGCTTAGAAAGACCCGGATGTCTTACTGCATCCGGCCAAGATTTTTAGTGTTGAAAACAGCATGCTATTTGGGGCGATTCTGACCCATGAATCCAGTGCGCGCCTGAAGTGACGTCACATCAACGGAGCCTCCATATGAAAACGTCCGGATTTTTTTTTTTAAACGAAATATCTGAAATTTAACAATAGAAACTTTTGAGTTTTATTTTGAAATAATAATATCCCTGTTTGTTCTGTTTTTCAGTTGCTCTTAAAGGCCCTGGCAACCCAAATCCACTAAATCCTTGTAACTATGTTATTTGGGGAGTAAAATCAGTGCTAATATGTATATGAAAGGTCTTAGGAATATCTGTTAGCCCCCCGCTAAGCTACTGTCATGTCAGTTGGTCGAGCATTTGAAAAATCCTGATTCTGTCGTAGCATAAAGAAGACTATGGGATGCTTCTTAATTCGATATCTGCTAAATTAATTAAGGCCGTAAAGGCACCTGATACCGATATTCGATTGTATAATAGTATTGGTCTCATTTCTATACATTTTGGTGACTGGAATATAACCCAACCCTTTTCCAGTAGTTCCCTCTTCAAAGGCCTACTTCACCAGTTTGAATATGAAGGCGTATGTCACAGTAAAAGACATCACAGTAATATTTACAAAGTAAGTTTTTTTTTTTAACCCTATATTTCTCTTTCTGTGATGTCACGAGAAAGAGAAATATAGGGTTGAAAAAAAACACTCTTTCTGCCTTTTCTCAGGCTAGGATGAACCGATTTTAATTTTTTTCGCACATTTATACTACATAGGATCTCAGAATTCAATACACCTTCATATTCAAACCGGTGAAGTAGGTCTTTAACCTATCTTACCCAGATTATCCTGTGCGGAGCTTTGTAAATGTATAACTTTGGTTTAGAATATTTTTCTTGTGGAATAACTGATTTTTTTTTTCTTCCAATACGCCGTCGCAGACAAAACCAAATGTTTCAGTCAGATATTCGATCAGTTAAATTCAGCCATACCGTCACCACATAATAACAGATATTAGATTGTATCGTAGATCTTATCTCAACTCTTGTCACTGAAATATGAGGTTCCAGGTTATTTATTGTAATTTTTCTGTGTACGTTGCATACATTTGGGGGCGACTGTGGCTCAGTTGGTAGAGCGGGTCGGCCGATGATCAAAGGGTTGGAGGTTCGATCCCCCGCCCTGCCACCTGTGTCATGGTTGTTGTGTCCTTGGGCAAGACACTTCACCCACCTTGCCTCGTGTGAATGTCGATAGTTAGCCTGCTGCTATCGGTGTATGAATGTGTGTGTGAATGGTAACGTGGGAAAGGAAAACAGGTCTCCCTTGTAAAAGAGTCTTCGGACTCAATGGGATTTACCTGTATAAATAAAGGTTAAAAAAAAACATAAAAAACACTCTTCCAGTTCCCTCTTTAACCCGTCACACCCCCAGACTATCCTGTGCGGAGCTTCGAGGGCAGAAAGCGAATGATTCTGAGCACCATCTCGTGGATGGGTGGTAAAAATCCGTTCCTGGGTTTGGCCTACATCAGCGTGGGCTCCGTGTGCTTCTTCTTGGGAGTGGTCCTGCTGCTCATACACTACAGGTGTGGAAACCAGAACAACAGCCAAGACATTTCAAACTGAAGATAACACACACACACACACACACACACTCGCACACACACACACACACACACACACACACACACACTGTCACGTATGTAATGCTGCTGTGTCTCTCTCTATCTCTCCTCTGCTTCAGTGAAAAAACTATGACAAGGCTGGTGTTAATGCGTTCAGAAATATAATATACACATTTTTAAGGTTTAAAAATCGCCCTTTCTTGTTGTGCTAAAAGTATCAAGAAAATAAGGAATTTGAGACAAGAATGTAATTATTGCAAAGAAAAAAAACGTATTGTTCAACATATACGATCAATGCTTGGTATATTATTGGTTGGTTTTGCTAGTGGTCTTTGTGTCTGTCTGTGCATAACTCCCATTTTGTGCACTGAACCATTTCCCCTGGCCACTGAGCTGTCATTCAAAAACGCATTAGCCAATGGGTACGCACCACTTTAAAGAAAAACACCCACACACTAGACACAAATATGTTATCAAACAGACAAACTGAAAGACTATCAGTTTTAACATGATTGCACAATTAAGCAATCTGCTATTTTTTTTTTTTTTTTTTTTTTTTTTTGTATTGCTCGAAACTCAATTGCTTCCAAAACTATAAATAATTTGCCAAAGTGGAAGGAAAAGTAGCCAAAGAAACAGCCAATGTGTGCAAAGGTGTCAAACTGAGGTGTCATATGTTGAACTGCCTTTTAATGTCAAAAATGTTGGTTCCCTCTTAAAGGTGCAGTGTGTAATATGACATCATCAAGTAAGTTCTACAAAGTTCTAGAATGCAACGCTCCCTGGGTAACCCCACCCCTTTCGAATAATAACAGAAGCTACAGTGGCCTTCAAGGACAAGAACAATTCAAAATTTTAAACAATGCACCTGATGACATTCCAACTATGACACTTCCAAAATGGCGGTGACAAGGCCTTGGTCCAAGGTATGGAGAAATATGGACATATATGAGACCCTTTCTAAGGGAAAATATAATAATTTAAAAAAAAAATCAGCTATTATGCACTAAATTAAACGTACTTATGGATATTATAATTATTTCCTACAAAATCTTCTAGGAAATAAAACCCAAAATTCTACACACTGCCGGTTTAAGAGCTGAAAAAAACACTGACCCTGCGTTCCGAATCTCATACTCTTTCTTTTTTGTATTCTACATATGTGACGTCACTTCCGGTGCGCACTGGATTGTGGGTCAGAATCGCCCAAATAGGATGCCGAGTTTAAATTTTAAAAAATCTCGTCGGATGTAGTGGGACATCCGGGTTTTTTCTAAACCATACTAAATCTGGCCACAAGAATCGGGACATCCTAAATCTTTTTTTCTACCAAACTATATAGTAGATAGTATTGCTGATTGGAACGCAGGGTATATGTCCAAGGGTAGAGAACACTGAAGCCATTTTCTAAGTATGTTGTGCCTAGAAAATCTCGATTTTTCTGACAAGCCTAGAATGATTTTATGTCCGACTGTTACATAGAAATTACACAGGGAAGTCCTAAAACAACTCTTATGCCAAATGTATATTGCTCTCTTGAATAATTCCTGCTTCTGCATCGTGGCTGTGTTTCTGCCTTCAAAACAGTTAAAAGATAGGGGTTAAAGGTGCAGTGTGTAATATGACATCATCAAGAAAGTTCTACAAAGTTCTAGAATGCAACGCTCCCTGGGTAACCCCACCCCTTTTGAATAATAACAGAAGTTACAGTGGCCTTCAAGGACAAGAACAATTCTAAATGTTAAACAATGCACCTGATGACATTCCAACTATGACACTTTCAAGATGGCGGCACTAGGCCTTGGTCCAAAATATGCAGAAATATGGACATATATGAGACCCTTTCTAAGGGAAAAAATAATAATTCAAAAAAAAATTTTCAGCTATTATGCACTAAATTAAATGTACTTATGGATATTATAATTACGTTCTACAAAATCTGCTAGGAAATAAAACCCAAAATTCTACACACTGCAGGGTTAAGTCCCCCTTGTTATGTACAAAAACATTTTTTAAAGTTTAAAAAAAATACCCCAAATATGATTATTTAAAAAAAAAAAAAATCTTCTAATATTAGAATTAATAATTTTTTTTTACTTAATTTTGGTGATGAACATTTATTTATTTTTTATTTGTTTGTTTTTTAATATATATTTTTTTATCATTTATGGGAGAGAAAAAATAATAATTAAGATTTTTTTTGTTGCCCACAGTAAAATCAAAAAAAATAGTATTAAAATATATTTCTCCACTGGATTCATATAGGCATTGAACTAGCATTTAATATGTAACTGTGCAGAAATTAATTTATAAATATTTCTGGCTACAGGCCTTTTTTCCCGGCATTAAATTCAAAGGACAACCATATTGTTGCTACATCAAATTAAAGAAAAATTCTGGTAAGATTTCACGAAAAAGCGAATATTTCGGAATGTGAACGTCCTAGCAAAATCGAAGCCCGTTTGAAAAATATAAAAGCTGATAAGAAAGCTTGTATTGACTCTGTAAAAGTTCGGTAATTATTAATAACTCGGAAATTAATCGCTTGAATAAAACGCGCCCGGTGTGCAAAGGCCTTGATGAAAGGTGAGCTGGACTGTTGCATGCTAGATAAGCAAAACCTTTCTTGTGATTATCGAAACCGCTTGTATTTTTTGTGCCTCGTCCCGTCTGTAACACAACTCCGCTTTCAAACTAAACGTTAAGCTAAACTATCCTGCTTTTAACTGCCTTGTAAAATAATAATTATATAAATCTTAAATCTGTGCAAGTTCCTATAAAAAAATAAAATAAATTGTGGGTTGTTTGGGAGCTGAAGAGAATTCAATGTATTTTTTTTTTCTGTATTTATTTTAGTGTTTGGATAAAATGTAAAGCCAGTATTTGCACGATAGACTTTGAGGGCTTTAAAGTCTTAACCTGTGTTTTTAAAGTTTTCCTGTTAAAGGTGGAGTCAGTGATTCTGGAGAACGCTTGTTGTCAAAATCACTTTTGGTCAAAATCAGTGAATATCTCCTTTTATGATCTGCCACCTTTACGTACTGTGTGTGCTGATTACTCATTTACAGAGCCTAGGCTGTGTATAGATAATTTTTCAAGCACACACAGTACGGACAGGTAGTGGATCATGAGGAGATATTCACTGATTTTGACAAAAAAAGGATTTTGACAACAAGCGTTTTCAATAATGGCTGACTGCACCTTGAAGTTACGAGTGTGTGAAAATAACCCACATTGACTCTGTGTTGTCTGTTACATGCAATAACAATAAAAGAGATTATCAAAAGAATTACAGCATGAGAGAGTAGTGTGACTCAATGCATGTGATAAAAGGTGGAGTCAGTGATTCTGGAGAACGCTTGTTGTCAAAATCACTTTTTTTTCAAAATCAGTGAATATCTCCTCATGATCCACTACCTGTCTGTACTGTGTTTGCTGAAAAATATCCAGTGTTAATACACAGCCTAGACTCGGTGGGCCCCTTTGTTTATATACCAGTCTACAGAGCCTAGGCTGTGTATTACCACTGGCGTTTTGTTTGTCAGCACACACAGGTAGCAGATCATGAGGAGATATTCACTGATTTTGACAAAAAAAATATTTTGACTTTAAGCGTTCTCCAGAATCACTGACTACACCTTTATATGTTAATTGTTCTGCCACTTAACGTTGTCACTGCTGAGTTAATATAATATAATCAATACACACACCAGTACATTTTTCACGTAAATTGTGCCATTAAAGGCCTACTTCACCAGTGGGAATACAAAGGTGTATTGAACTCTGAGATCCTATGTAGTATAAATGTGCAACATTTTTTAGAAATCGATGTCACAACTGGGCAAAATGTAGGGTTAGACAGTGAGACCATAAAACACTCTTTCTGCCTTTTCTCAGGCTAGGATGAACCGATTTCTCACAATGTTTGGACATTTATACTACATAGGATCTCAGAGTTCAATACACCTTCATATTTCCACCGGGGAAGAAGGTCTTTAATGAAATATACGCTTTCATGTTGAAATGTGCCGAGTGGGTTGGAAAAAAAAAAGTATTTATTTTTGCTTTTAATACATTTCCGATTTTGTGATTATTAAAATGCTCTAGATTTATTTTGATATTCCATCTGTGTTGTGTTGTTGCTTAAAAAATAATAAAATTTGTCATTTCAATTAAATTGCAGCAGCTTTCTCTGACTCACATGTCTGTTTCCTCACTTTGATTTATCAGAAATGAATGAAATATATTGAAGTTATCATATTTATATCATGCTGGCGGCGAATACATGCGCACACTGAAGGCCACAGTAACGACGGGCATGAAGTAGTCTCCGGCTAAACCCCGCCTCCCTCTGATTTGATTGGCTGCTGCGACCAAAAGCTTGAAATGAGTGACAAGCGGGACACACACAGCAGACCTGCTTCCTACGGGCACTGCACTAGTAAAGTAAAATACATTTAGGTTGCGTTCCGAATCTCATACTTTTTCTTTTTTCTATTCTACATAATACATCCGACGATAAAAATAATCTAGTTAGGATGCAGTAGGCATACTATTGGGACATACTTTTCTCTCTTATTTCATCATAACATTGCGCCTTGATCTTGCCTCTTGCTTTTATATCCGTCGCGTCCCCATTTGTTTTCATATGGAGGCTTCGTCGATGTGACGTCACTTCACGTGCGCATTGGATTGTGGGTCAGAATCGCCCCAAATAGGATGCTGTTTTCAACACTAACAATCTTGGCCGCATGAAGTAGGACATCCGGGTACTTCTAACCATCCTAAATCTGGCCACAAGAATCGGGACATACTAAATCTTTTTTCTACCATACTATATAGTAGAAAGTATGCGATTCGGAATGCAGACAAAGTATTTTAAAAAAACAAAACAATTGACACACTTCTTGGTCATGAGAGGGATTCTTTTTTATTGATCCTCAAGTCATCAGAGAGAAAGTTACAAGAAATAAATATTGATCCCATGAACATTTAAACGGTTATCTGGTTATCCTCCCTCCCTCCCCCACGAGGACCAGATAGACACACGGAGGGTTCTCATCTCTCTATACAATGTAAAGTGTGTGTTATGGAGCTATTGTAACGTAAGTAAACATGTGGAACAGTGGAGTGGTCGAGTTATTTCTTGGGGAATGCAGCTGACACCAGTTCATACACCACGTAACCAGTTCCTGAGAGAGAGAGAGAGAGAGAGAGAGAGAGAACAAGTAGGGAAAGTTAGTTTTTTTTCCTTTATCTATACAGGTAAATCCCATTGAGACAGGAGACTCTTTTACAAGGGAGACCTGTTTTCCTTTCCCACGTTACCATTCACACACACACATTCATACCATTCGAAATATGCCCGAAAAATTTGAATTCTCTCTGTATATTGTTGTATGAATTGCGATTTTTAAAAAAATGAACGCGTTAATTCCAGAAATTAAATCACCCTGCCCTTAACGCGTTAATTTTGACAGCCCTAATAAAAGGCAAGGCAAGTTTATTTATATAGCACAATTCAAACACAAGGCCACTCAAAGTGCTTTACAGGGGCAAGATTAGAATACATAAAACACATTAGAAGACATTTAAAAGCGAATGAAAAGAAGTAAAACATTTAAAAATAAATAAATAAAAAGTTAGCCGAGTATGACCGTCTCACCCAGGATAGTGAGGGTCATGGTTGACCTGTAGAGCAGCGCGTCGAAGGTCCCTCCTTTCAAGTGGATCGGCATTCCATTGTCCTCCTAGAAAAAACACCACGAAAAACTGGTTAAAATCACACACTACGACGATATTTTATTTATTTTTTTAACCTTTATTTATACAGGTAAATCCCATTGAGACCGAAGACTCTTTTTCAAGGGAGACCTGTTTTCCTTTCCCACGTTACCATTCACACACACATTCATACACCGATAGCAGCAGGCTAACTATCGACATTCACACGAGGCAAGGTGGGTGAAGTGTCTTGCCCAAGGAAACAACAACCATGACACAGGTGGCAGGGCGGGGATCGAACCTCCAACCCTTTGATCATCGGCCGACCCGCTCTACCACCTGAGCCACAGTCGCCCCAAATCCTAAAATCACTAAGGTTTTTTATCTCCCCCGAAAATATCACGTTCAAACTGTGTTTACGTGCAAAGCTGAAAATAACCCAAAGAAGTAAGAAAGAATTTAAGTGTTACTTCTGTAAAAAAATAAATAATTTTAAGATTTTCTTTTTGGGGCATTTTTATGCTTTATTGATAGTGTAGAGACAGAGTTGAAATGGGACAGAGAGGGGAGTGACATGCAGAGAACGACCGCGGGCTGGAATCGAACCCGGGTCCGCTGCTGGCCGAGGCCCATGGGGGGGGGACGCCCTACCAACTGAGCTAAGGGCACCCCCCTCTATTTTTCTTTAAAATAAAAACTTAAAAGTATCACCATTTATTTAATAGTTTGCAGGGTAGCGGATCGTGAGGAGATCTTCGCTGATTTTGACAACATAACAAGCGTTCTCCAGAATCACTGACTGCACCTTTAAGTTACACCAGTTGATCATGCAGCCCGGGTCATACAGTATAAAGCATATTCTAGTGTCAGGTCCCAGGCAATAGCATCAGAGGACAAGCAGCCATAAAACTAGTTTTGTTTAGTCTACAAGAATCTTCAGTAGCTTGTTAAAGTTGGGGTATATGATTTCTGATTGGTCAAAGTTAACATGAGCGGTACACTTTGACCAATCAGAGTAAGGCTCCGATTCTCTGTTTCTTATTGGCTGTTGGGACTGTCCATTCACTTTGGACACGACTTTGTTGGTGTAGAGCGTGTCAGGGAGGGACCAAAGAGAACAAGTGGAGCGGTTGAGGTATTTGGATTCAAATCTCTATCCCAACTGCTATTTTCTCCCCAAATCCTCCACCCCAGCTTTAAAGCAGTGATGACATTTTGCAGCAGTAGCAGAAATCTATGAGCCATTCGCACACACAGTAACTTCCCACGAATGTAATACAGACACCACAAAACATAATAAAAATCTGCTATTTAGTAATTTAATTCACTGCAGGTCAAAAACTAAACCATAACATGCAACATTAGTGTTCCACTCTGTTAATCTGCGTTCACGTACTTGCTACTTATCTCTGGATTTCACGAGGCGAAACACAGCTAAAGGAAATTCAAACAAGTACAATTCATTACTATTATTTATAAGGGTTCTATTATAAGAGCTTGCTGCTTTATTATGCTCTCATCTCTACAACAAAAAAAAGCACTATATATATATTTCTATATAAAAAATAAATATTCAATGGGCTAACGCCATGATAAAAACAGCCTCATATGAACATATGCTTAATAAGCTGAATACTATAAACAAGGATAAAGCACCAGCATGGGAGAGTTTCTGGACTTATATCACACTGACCGATAAACCTGTAACGTGAACAAAGTTGATGGAATGTAATGATGCTCCTGAATGTTGTATGGATAACCATTCTAGTCACTCCGATATGATTGTGCCCCTAGAGCTGCTCTTGTTATCTCCTGATTTTACAGATACAAATATTTATTTGTATTTCTATTCTTTATAATGGCAAAGACTTTAATTGTACTGTGATAACAAATGTCTCTGAATGTGTAACCTTGTACTGTCATGCACCAAAGCGAAAATTTAAATAAAAAAACTTGAATTACAAAAAAAAAAAATATTCATGTTTTTGAATGACAGAAATTTCATATGAGCAACGTTCATACTAAGTGTTACAATTAAACTGTAAATGAATAAATGTATATATTTCAGGTAGTTTTTATTTTAAGGTGCTACGAGGAACTTTTAAATATTTCTGAAACAGTCAAATGTTTCCTCTGATGATCATAAATTACATGTAACAGCAAACCAGACCATCAGTGCAAAGAATGCTTTTTTTTTTTTAAATCGTTTTTCTTAATGCCTTTGTCATGGGTATATGCTCACCCAGGAACAACAGCTGGCGTAGTAAAAACACTACCGCTTGTTCAAAGGGGGGCGCTAGAATGAACACAAACTTAAAAGTTCCTCGGAGCACCTTTAAATGGTGGAATAGTTATTTGTAGATGGTTGTGGAATGGTTATTTCTGGTAGATAGTACCCTGTGTATTCCAATCCCCGTACTTCCCTACTATTTAGTAGGCCAGAAAAAGATTTAGGATTTCCCAAAACATGCACGTCAATTGTAGTATGCTGAAAATACCTAGATGCCCCACTAACTCCAATAGCATTTTGGAGTATTCGTCTTTATTCTTGACATTTCTCGACATAATGAAAAAAAAATCTTCCTTATCTGATTTTTTCTCTCCTGACTGTGGCCCTAAAACTTTAGTATGTAGTGTAGTAAAAAGACTAAAACTCTTCTGTACTTTAGTATGTAGTGTAGTAAAAAGACTAAAACTCTTCTGTACTTTAGTATGTAGTGTAGTAAAAAGACTAAAACTCTTCTGTACTTTAGTATGTAGTGTAGTAAAAAGAAAAAGTATGTGATTTGGAACGCAGGGAGAGTTTTTTTTTCTTACCTGGAAATGCTTCTGGTTATGCGGGACCTTGTTGTCGACTTGCCGGCGGGCAGAGCTGCAAATGCTCCGCCGCGCCACCTTCTGGAGCGCCTGCGAAACAACAACCATCAAGGAACAACCATTAGGAATTAATAATGAACCTTTCTACAACAATATATGACATTAAAATCACATTAGTACCCGATTTTAAGCAAAAAAACCACCCGCGTTAAAGACAAGTAGCACAGAAGCTAAGCTAATGCTAACTCTACTGACATGATAGCGTTGACCTCGAGCGAACAGTTTTAAGCTACAAAAATGACGAAATTTCCTCATTTTATACGCCGTTTTACACTCTCAATATGTGCATAGCTCTGTTATCTAGCTACATACTAGTTCTACAAGGGAAAAGCGGGCGATAAATAAGGAAAAATAAGCTTACAAATATGGATCTGTTCATTTCGTCTCACACAAGTACCAAGGACAACCGGAAAAGTCAACTTCCGCCTTTCAGCTGCACGTAGGCGGTTCTTCTTCTACGCGTGTATTACGGTAGACTTTATTTATGCTGCGTGCTCTGCTGCCCCCTGCGGAGACGGTTTAGATGATGATGATGGATGGGGCTCGGAAGGTACCAGTCCAGCAAAGAGCACATGGGTTGCGTTCCGAATCGCATACTCTTTCTTTTTTCTATTCTACATACTACATCCGACGATAAAAATAATCTAGTTAGCATGCAGTAGGCATACTATTGGGACATACTTTTACTCCTTTATTTCATCATAACATTGCGCCTTGATCTTGCCTCTTGCTTTTATATCCGTCGCATCCCCGTTTGTTCTCATATGGAGGCTTCGTCGATGTTACGTCACTTCACGTGCGCACTGGATTGTGGGTCAGAATCGCCCAAATAGGATGCAGTTTTCAACACTAACAATCTTGGCCGCATGAAGTAGGACATCCGGGTACTTCTAACCATCCTAAATCTGACCACAAGAATCGGGACATCCTAAATCTTTTTTCTACCAAACTATATAGTAGAAAGTATGCGATTCGGAACGCAACCATGAAGTCAGTGGCATTGTGGAATGAGAGGCGTGCAAGGAATGTGACTGGCACAGAGAGATTTCCACACTTGTAATCAATCAATCAAACAACTTTATTTATCCCAGAGGGCAATTCAGTTCAGCAGTCCTACACACACTGAGCAACACATAACAGACAATATACAGCCAATAAAAAACAATAAACAGGACACAGGATATGTCAGAGAGACACAATGGCTGGGCATGAGTAGGCCTGCACAGTTAAAAGAATAAAAAACATCAGATCCAAGTGAATGAATAAATAAATAAATAAGTAAGGCACCTAACAACGACACTGATACCCAAGTGGTACAGCAACAAGAATCATGTCCAGACACTGCTGTCCAGGTTTAACAGCCTGACAGCAGACGGAATAAAAGACTGAGAGTAGCGCTTCGTTGTAAATACAGCACAACTAGAGAGGATCCGCACCTATGTTAGCTTCAGTGCCCCCGACTCCTGGAACAACTTACAGCTTCTCTCTCTCTCTCTCTCTCTCTCTCTCTCTCTCTCTCTCTCTCTCTCTCTCTCTCTCTCTATCTACAGTATCTATCTATCTATCTATCTATCTATCTATCTATCTATCTATCTATCTATCTATCTATCTATCTATCTATCTATCTATCTATCTATCTATCTATCTATCTATCTATCATATCCTTTAACCAATTTAAACAAACTATCTTAAATCTGCCAAACTCTACCTGTAACTGTTTTAATTAGGCTATATTGTACTTTCACCCATTTCATTTTAATTGCTGCCACTCTTCACCACTGTGTAAATGTTTCAATTGTTTTTCTCTTCACCTGTTGTTGTGTATTTGATGTATTTGCATTGAATATTGTTTATGTATTGTTGTTTTTCCTTTGAATTTGTTTTGAACTCGACGTCATTGTAAATGAGGGTCAGCCCTCAATTGGTCTCTCGAGGATAAATAAAAGTTAAATTAAAATGTAGCCGCTATTGTTGACATTATTCAATTATAGCTTTTAACCAGCTGCCTTTTCGTGGCTCAGATTCTAACCTATATTTCTACAAGTAAATCCCATTGAGACCGAAGACTCTTTTTCAAGGGAGACCTGTTTTCCTTTCCCACGTTACCATTCACACACACATTCATACACCGATAGCAGCAGGCTAACTATCGACATTCACACGAGGCAAGGTGGGTGAAGTGTCTTGCCCAAGGACACGACAACTATGACACAGGTGGCAGGGCGGGGATCGAACCTCCAACCCTTTGATCATCGGCCGACCCGCTGTACCACCTGAGACACAGTCGCCCCAGATGATGCTTTGGATGCAAGAGGTGAGGTGAGAGGTGAGCAGTGGCATTTTCAGTTGAGTTTTGATTGTATTTTATTCCCAGTCGTGTTAACTTTAAGAGGCACTATTACTACACTCAACAAAAATATAAACGCAACACTTTTGTTTTTGCTCCCATTTTTCATGAGATGGACTTAAAGATCTAAAATTCATTCCAGATACACAATTGTACCATTTCTCTCAAACATTGTTCACAAATCTGTCTAAATGTGTGATAGTGAGCACTTCTGCTTTGCTGAGATAATCCATCCCACCTCACAGGTGTGCCACATCAAGATGCTGATCTGACATCATGATTAGTGCACAGGTGTGCCTTAGACTGTCCACAATAAAAGGCCACTCTGAAATGTGCATTTTTTTGCTTTATTGGGGGTCTGGGGACTCAGAACCAGTCAGTATCTGGTGTGACCACCATTTGCCTCATGCAGTGCAACACATCTTCTTCGCATAGTATAATATGGGAGCTTTAATAACTGTTACAGCAGCAGTTGTAAAGTGTCAATTGCATGAACACAAACATTACTTTAGTTAATTTGCTGATGAATGTGGACTTCCTGTGTTGTTTTGTCATAATTCCAAGGTATATAGTCAACCTATAAACATACTTGTGTGTACGTTTTTTCGTAGTAGTAAATTTAATTATAGTTGTACAGTTCATGCAGGTTTTTTTCACCCATGTTATGATGCACTTTTTAATATTTATGATCCTTTTTCAGGTGTCTGTTCACAAGAAAAAACCTCCAAGACGTGGTGTGATTTTATGGTGTGATTTTCCACGTTTAAAAAAAAATATATCTCCGAATCTATTGTTCTTAAACAACTGAGACAAAATGCTCTAGATGATATTAGCAACTGGGAAATCTACTTATTTTTTATTCAGAAATAAGACTGTGTTTCTTCGTGCAGATTAGCAGGGATACAGTTGTATATTCTATATCATTGCTGCTTCATCTATTTTACTTGTATATTGCATTTTTATTTATTTATTTCTTGGCATTCAGTCTGTGGAAAACAAAGGAAGAATTTCATTGTCTGACTGAGAACATGTTTGAAATTGTGCATTATGACAATAAACACTTTAAATCTTGAACAGTTGACCTCAATAACCCTTCAGTAAAAGTAGATGTATGGTCAGTTGGCGCCATCTAGCGGTGGAGAAACGACACTGCGCCCTCTTTCAATGTGATTTCTGTGTCCCCGTCTTTTTCTTTGGATAATTTCTCACTTTCTAACCATCTCATCTCAATATAAAAGCCTATTTGTTTAGCATGAACGGGTGGAAGGAGGATTCATATTATTTCCTACTATTATCGACTCATCGTTCAGTTGTTCGCTATGTAGTTTCAATGGAGTCAAATCTCACAGTGAAATGTTTGTAAAAAAGTAGTCCCGGCCCAGGCCAATCACGCGAGACGAGCGTAGTTGGAACAGGCCAATGAGAAGGCTTAGATTTAGCACGTGGGGCGCTAGTTGGAACAGTGTGATAAACAGACGCCTCACTAATCCTTCAGTTAAAGCAGTTGGACGGTCAGTTGGCGCCATCAAGTGATAGAAAAACGACACTGCACTTTCTGTCCATGTGATTTCTGTCTTCCTCGTCTTTTTCTTTGGTTCATTTCTTACTTTCTAACAAACTAATCCGATTTAATTTTGCATGAACGGGTGGAAGGAGGATTCATATTATTTTCTACTATTATCAACTTCACCGTTCAGTTGTTCGCCGTGTAGTTTCAATGGCATCAACTCTAACACAGTGAAATGTTTGTAAAAAGTAGTCCCGGCCGCAGGCAGGTTGGAACAGGCCAATCACGCGAGACGAGCGTAGTTGGAACAGGCCAATGAGAAGGCTTAGATTTAACACGTGGGGCGCTAGTTGGAACAAGTTGGAACAGTGGAACAGAGAAGATTGTCCCACAGCCCAAGAAAACATAAACTGGGAGCGAAAAACACTGAATAACCATTCAAAACAGAGCACAGTTTAGTATTTTGAAGAGAAATCGCCCTCTTTTTGTCTCTAACATGTTTTAAATTCTGGAATATGAATTAGAACGACGCCCCGTTCCAGCGCCAACCAATCACGGCCACGTGACGTCACGGCTCATTTTCATATAATTCCCATAATGCAACGCGCGGATCCTTAAAACAGACGCAATGTACCTTTAATCGGTCAAAAATGTGTCAATTTTCCCCCAAAGTGGTTTATTACACACCACACACACAGCAGAACAACTTCTTACCGTTGTTTTGGTCCAAAACGACAGAAAAAAATACAATTTAAGCAACAAACCATGAGTACAGAGATCGGCCGTTCGTCAGAGGGTACAAATAGGACCCATTCTTCTCTCCATATTTGTGATAGTTCTCTATCACATATACTAAAATTGGAACGATACAGAGAAGATTAGCATGGCCCCTGCGCAAGGATGACACGCAAATTCGTGAAGCGTTCCTCATTTTGTTAACCCTAGGGTTAGGGTTAGGGTTAGGGTTAAGAGCTAGGGTTAGGGTTATAAACTAGGGTTAGGGTTAAGAGCTAGGGTTAGGGTTAGCGTTTTCACTCTTGGCCAAACTAGGGTTAGGGTTAAGAGCTAGGGTTAGGGTTAAGAGCTAGGGTTAGCACTCACTTTTAGCCAAACTAGGGTTAGGGTTAAGAGCTAGGGTTAGCACTCACTTTTAGCCAAACTAGGGTTAGCTCATTCTGTCCACCTAGGGTTACAATTAGCCTCATTTAGGAGCTAACCCTAACCCCAGCTTGGCCAAAATTGAGACAGCCATAACCGTAGGTGGACAAAAGTCACTAACCCTAGCTCAGTTAAAATGTGGCTACCATAACCCTAGCTCTGCAACTACTTCTTAATTACCTAACCCTAGTTTAATCAAAAGCTAGACAGCCATAACCCTAGGTGGTCAAAGAGAGCTAACCCTAGCTCTTCAACCTTAACCTTAGGTGGACAAAATAAGTCTAACTGTAACCCTAGGTGAGCAAATGAGCTAACCCTAACCCTAGCTGGCCAAAAGTAAGAGAGCTGTAACCCTAAATGAGGCAAATTCTCCCTTGACAAAGAAAAGTGTTTGTTGAGTAAATTGTGCCATGTCTGTACGTTTATAATTAGAATACAAGATGGGGAAATATTTTACTAATTATTTCTATATCCTCAGTAGGTAGAGCTAGGGTTAGCTCATTTTGAATCTTTCTTCCCCGTCTGCTGTCAGTTAGGGTTACTGGTCGAGGGGTTTTGGTTGTTGCGACGAGTCTCCACCAGATGTCGCCCTTTAGTCCGCTTCACCGGCCGTAGGATGCAAATGTACTTCTTCGAGTCCGTTGCAATCTCGTTCTGCCAGTATCTCTATCTGGCGCAGGTCATGATGGGACGGGTTCAGCCAGGCTTTGGGGGGCTGCACTGGAGGGGGGGTGGGGGGGGATGGCATCATCACTGCAGAAGGTGGGACGTTGTCTGTACTTCTCCACGGCTGCATGCGTCTTCTGGCTGGTAGCTCCATGCTTTGATAAGTGATTTGCATCTCCCCTGTTCCACTCGTAGTCTGTCGAGTCTTCCAGGTTGGCCATGGGAGGTTGTGGCCATTGGCGAGGCGCTCTGTGGGGGTGATTCCTCTCTCCATACAGTCATGGGCTGGTTCCATTCATCTTTTCACATGTTGGTCCTCGAGTTTTCCTTGGCTGTCTGGAGAGGTGGGAGTGTCTGCAGGAAGCTGGCTCTGGATTTCAGTCGGGTTGGGGGTGCTGTTTTGCCTGGCGTTGTCTTTGTGCATCCCGTTATGTGGCAGGTGTCATTGAGGGCGGTGTCAACCATTAATAATTAAGTTGTTTTAGCAAGTCATCATAAAAATATAAGTATAAACAATCGTAATTATACAGGTGATACTCATATAATTAGAATATCATGGAAAATTAATTGGAATTGAGGCAAGAATTCATGCAAAAGGGGCCCAAACCAAGTACTGAGTACATATGCATGATAATACTTTATAGAGGGCCGACATTTTTGTATTTAAAATCCCTTTTTTTTTAATCAATTTCATGTAATATTAAAATCTTCTGAGATTTGGGGTTTTCATAAGCTGTAAGCCCTAATAGTCAAAAGTATAACAAATAAAGGCTTGACATTTCTCACTTTGCATGTAATGAGTCTATTTAATATATTAGTTTCACCTTTTAAGTTGAATTACTGAAATAAATGAACTTTTGCACCATATTCTAATTTTTCGAGTTTCACCTGTATCTGACGATAAATTATATTTTTAGAGAATTAAAGGTTGGGTCATCGATTCTAGGGAATGGTTGTAGTCAAAATCACTTTTTGTCAAGTCATTGTATATCTAAAATGACCAGCTACATGTGCTAAAAAAAAAAATGGTGCTAATACACAGCCAAGAAAATTGGTATGTTAAAAAAAAGAGGTCCCACCAGTTTACAGAGCATAAGCTGTGTATTAACATTTTTCTTTTTAACGCACACGCAGTATAGGCAGGTTAGTGTAATGTGAGGAGATACTCATTTATTTCGATAAAGACTATATTTTGACAAGAGTTCGCCAGAATCGCTGCCTGCACCTTTAAGAGCTGTGAACTTTGTTTGCATCAAACCACGAAGTAAAAGAACATGTTCAGAAACTGTTTCACTAAGAATTCACACAATGACACAATAACGACACACACACAATCAGAGCAAAAATAACGTCACACAACACACATAATTAAACATAAATATCCACCAAAACTATTGAAGAGATGAACAGTTTCTCAATATCTCTGTCAAATAAACACACAGTAAACCGCACCAAAACAATTCAAGCTGAAGAAAAGGCAGCTATCTGTGGCTATTTTAAAAGCTGCTATGAGGAACTTTTAAATATTTATGAAACAGTCAAATTTTTCCTCTGATGATCATAAATGACCTGTAACAGTAAAAACAAGACCATCAGTGAAAAGAATGCACTGATGGTCTATTATTTTTTTATATAATTTTTCTTAATCTCTTTGTCATGGTTACGCTCACCCAGGAACAACAGCTGGCATAGTAAAAACTCTACCGCTTTAGTGCAAAGGGGGTTCAAGACTTAACACAAACTGAAAATTCCTCAGAGCACCTTTAAATATAATGTTACTTAAAACCTCAAGGCATGATAATACTAATAAAGTGCAACGAATTTGCAGTAAAATGAACTTTCGAATGGTCTATTATGATTAAGGGACAACATGTGGCTCAAATGGTCTATCATGATTAAGGGATAACATGTGGCTCGTACAGTAAGTGGTACATTTAAAGTGTCAATGATGTAGTGTAGAAAAAGAGCTGCAGGTCAGATGTAGATTGTAGTCATAATCATAATACAGTTACTCTAAATAGACAAATATTTTTACCCATTTACAGCGACAATCAATACTTTCAATGTATTTTCCCAATTGCACTGAGGGTGTATTTTGAACGTGTATTATAACTGAATCTGTGTACTGCTGTCCATCTTGGCTACACAGGTCTCTCTTGAAAAATATATACAATTATAAATAAAAGGTTAAATAAAGATAATAAGAATATAAAAATACAAACTATTTACATGTTTACAGAAACTAAAATGTACAAAATCTGTTCACACAAACTGTTCATAAACCGCCCCTGTCCTGTGGAGGAGCGGTTGAGCCACTGTTCTCGGCTGAGTGCGTTGGCAGCTGTGGGTGGATGGAGCAGGGACCCAGGTGGATGGAGCAGGGACCCAGGGACCCAGGGGGATGAAGCAGGGACCCAGGTGGATGGAGCAGGGACCCAGGTGGATGGAGCAGGGACCCAGGGGGATGAAGCAGGGACCCAGGGGGATGAAGCAGGGACCCAGGGACCAGGGGGATGGAGCAGGGACCCAGGTGGATGGAGCAGGGACCCAGGGGGATGGAGCAGGGACCCAGGGGGATGAAGCAGGGACCCAGGGACCAGGGGGATGGAGCAGGGACCCAGGTGGATGGAGCAGGGACCCAGGGGGATGGAGCAGGGACCCAGGGGGATGGAGCAGGGACCCAGGTGGATGGAGCAGGGACCCAGGTGGATGGAGCAGGGACCCAGGGGGATGGAGCAGGGACCCAGGTGGATGGAGCAGGGACCCAGGGGGATGTTACCGCAGCATCACGGTTGGTACTGACTCTGGAAAGATAAGATTGGAAAAAGCTTGATTTTAAATCTTGTGTTTTTTTCAAAGTCTGGAACTGACAAAATACTGGATTTCTCTCCACATTAGAGACTTAGGGGCCGTCAACAAACTATTAGAACAGAGCTTGAATGCATCTTGTAAAGACTTAGGGGCCGTCAACCAACTATTAGAAAAGAGCTTGAATGCATCTTGTAAAGACTTAGGGGCCGTCAACAAACTATTAGAAAAGAGCTTGAATGCATCTTGTAAACAGCTGTACGAACCCCTCCAGCATGTGGCTCCTCCTCTCCCTCCAGCGGCACCATGTCTTCATAGAACTCTTCTTCTTCTTCTTCTTCTTCTTCTTCTTCTTCCAATGTCCAGTCCTGGTTGCTAGGGGCAGGGTCCTGGTCGCTAGGGGTGGAGTCCTGGTCGCTAGGGGTGGAGTCATGGTCGCTAGGGGCAGGGTCCTGGTTGCTAGGGGTGGAGTCCTGGTCGCTAGGGGCAAGGTCATGGTCGCTAGGGGTGGAGTCATGGTCGCCTGGTGCATGGGGATAATCTCTGCCTCCGTTCCAACTTAAGTTCCGCCTCCCAGTTCATGCGGACGGGAGGCTGGACTCCTTCCATTGGCCTGTTCCAACCGTGTTCCGACCTTTCTGCCGTCTGATTGGCCTGTTCCAACCGTCGTCTCTCAACTGCTTCTCCGGAGAATCATCTTGCCGCATCGCATTGAAAACTGAATGGCGAGTTGCTCGTAGCAAAGCTTATTGTTTCTTTGTGAATGGTAAAATGTTTAATAGCGATAGTAATTGCATACAGTAAGTTAAAAGTGACCACTTTGGCGTTTCTTGGGTTATTGACATGTAACAAGACGTTGATACACGGTGGCTACCGCTCGCTAGACGCTGTCGTTATCTGTCCGACGGGGGGGCTTTGTCTTAAGCGGCCAAGTTGAACTGCACTTCTTAAAATGCTTAAAAACCTTAGCCCTAGATGTGTGAGTGGTGTATTAGACTGAATATTTGACTGTACACACGGGTTTTGACCAGTTTTCGTCGTGGTGAAATGCCCTTGCCGCCTACGCGACAGAGAGTGTATGCTCGGAGGCGGCGGCAGCTGCGGCGGCCGAGCTGTGTGACTTTAGCAGCCAATTTGAACTGCTATGTCCTCTTTAAAAAAATAAAAAACGTAGCCGAATTATCCCTACATATGTGTTTTCTATAATAGACTAAATTTCATTTCTGTCCACACGGGTTTTGACTAGTAAACGTCGAGGTGAAATGCCTAGCCGCCGATGCAACCAAGCGTATGTATGCGGCAGGAGTGTGTCTTTAGCAGCCACATTTAACTGAACTGTCCTTTTGAAAATAATAAAAAAGCATAGTGGAATTATCCCTACATATGTGAGTAGTGTGTTTGACGGGGTTTGGCTATTTTTCGTCGGTGTGAAATTCCCTTTTCCTTAAAAAGTATTGGTGTAATGATGTAATAAGGGTACATTAACATTACTAACTACTAAGCATTATTCAAGTAAGGACTTTACCAATTTTATTTTAAAGCCAGTGTCCCTCCTCCCACCACGCGTTTTTCCAGCGCCCCTTCTTCCTCTGGCTCCCGTACATGCTCCTGAAGTGCCAGCTGTCCTGTCCAAGCTGCAGCCACAAACTCACTGGCTGTGGCCTCTACAAGACCATCAGGAAAGTGTTGGACAGTGATGGCTGGTACTTCATGGGGACAGAGTACTTGGAGTGCAGGTAAATACCTTTGTGCATACATGTCTATTTTTGTGACATACTGACGATATTGATAAATATGAAAAGGTATAAACCTAATTTCTTCACTAAAAAAACAAATGTGTATGTTCTCAGGCGGTGCACGAAGAAGGTGAGCGGCTGGGACGAGTGTGTGCGGAGACAGCTTCCGCTGGCCCTACAGCAGTTGTTCCCCGCCGTGATGACGTACAGGCTGGCGTGCGACAGGAAGGTTGTTGCCCAGATGAAGGGGAGGACATTGGGCAACAGCGTAAGCCGGCTGCGCGCCTTCCTCGTTGAGCAGCACACCGCGGAGTGGGTAAGGCGCTGCACGCTCTTCCTGCACACCTGCAGGCCGTTTAGGCGTGTGGGCGTGGAGCTGCCCGACCTGCCCGCTCTGCCCAAGATGGAGCCTGTGCCGACGACCACGTGGCTGCTCTCCACTAGGGGTGTGCACGTGTACACGTGTACACGAGTAACCGTTTAGTAAATCATAACCGTTTAGGAAAAATCAATAAACGAAAACCGTTAAAAAAAAAAAAATCTTCAAATTTTAAATGTTCTTTTTTTCAAAGTTTTTAAATATGTTCTGGAGACACGCATTTATTGATTTTACATCACTAATAAACTACTTGGGGAGGATAAAAGCTAGTCTGCCCAATCTGTCTGTCCCTCGGCGTGTGTGTATAATCGCAAACACACGCACACACACACGGGGAGGCGCCGTTCTCGGGCTCGACTCACAGCCACGGAAGAGTGATGAAAGATAACCTAAAGATTAAAGTTACCCGGTTGACGTGAACTACGCGCGTAAGTAGCCCGAACTTTATAACACCTGTTCAACCTGCATAAACGTGGACATGTAGAAAGCGATAGGCTATATTAATCAGGAAATTAATGAAGCGCGATAATGACGGCGCACATGACAGGCGAACGCGTATGTGTGTGTGTGCGCTCGCCTACAGGACGGCGGGCGCACGAGGACAATGACGTCACGGTTAACCGTGTACACGAAAAAAATTCCGTCGTGTACACGGTTAGACATTTTTGTAAACGTTCACACCCCTACTCTCCACATACGTCAGGGAGCCGACGACCACGTGGCTGCTCTCCACATACGTCAGGGAGTCCTTCTCGAGGATAGACGAGCTGAAGGCCAAGGTAACGTCGACCTTCGGCACCGTCCTGAAGTTGGACTACACAAAAAAGGTGAGAAGATTAGACTTTGCCTGGTGTAACTCGTATAAACGAGCCGCGTCTTCACTAACTCACGTTGTTCCTCCTCTGCAGATCACCAAGAAACTGGCGGGAGCGGCTGCCGGCACCGCTTTGTGGATGAGCAGCGTGGGGAACGAACTGGGCCAGGTTCTGATGTCCGTCCTGACCTCGGCTGAGGGCTATGGACTGAGGGATATGACGTCAGGCCTGCAGGAGCGGTACTATCAGGCCGGGGTGGCACCTCCCCTGATCCTGTACGTGGACAGGGACTGCTGCCGGAGAGACGGAGTAGTGTCCGCAGCGGAGGCTCTCTTCTCCCAGTGGCCGCACCTGGCCGTCCGGCTGGACATCTGGCATTTTATACGTCGGCTGGCGGCGGGTGTGACCTGCAGTTACACTCTCTCCTGTCCACCCATGTTATTGTCACTGTCTTGTATGTTTCTTGGCGAGGTGTGTACTGAAAGGCAAATTTCATTGTGCTGTATGTAACGGTGCATATGACAATAAATAAATCTGACTTCTGACTTCTGGAGAGCCATCTGCTGTACCCGAGCCTGATGAGGCGGCTGTCGGCCTGCATCTACGAGTGGGACCCGGAGGACCTGTCCCTTCTGAGGAGCGCAGCGCTGGCAGACTGCCTTCGGAGGAGGGGAAACCTGGAGCTGGCAGACTGCCTGCGGAGGAGGGGAAACCTGGAGCTGACCATCAGGGAGATGGCGAAGCACTGTCGCCGCCGCACGCGCAGCACAGGAGACGGAGCGTCTTCTTGATGAGACACTCCAGGTGTTCATGGATGCCACAGACACCATGAACGTCCCCATACTGCACCGCGCCAGAATGGAGGAGACCTGGCGCACACAGAGGCAACACGTCACCTGCATCCAGGTACATCAGCAAATGTGTACTGTATACTATTTATCAGCGTTTTTCTTGTCCGTGGAGATAATAATCCATCCTTTTTCTCCTCATCAGGACCCTCCCAATGTACCGCTGTACACGAGGGTCGGATCGGTGACGAAGGGGGGGGTAACGCTGCCTGTTTACCGCTGTGCTCGAGGGTCAACATCGCTGGAGTCGTTCCACCTGCAACAGGTTCATCCCAGGTGAGTTCATAATATACACACACACAAACTCTTCAATATAATATACCTCATTGGACTCCTTTCTCATTGTATTCATCATCCTGTTTCCCCCCTTTTGTCTCTCAGGTTCATCTGCTAACGGGTGTAACTTCCAGGTGTACCTGTTGGAGGGGCTTACACGGTGGAACGACGACCGGGCACAGACGGCCTTAGAGGCAGCGGGGGGACAGAAGTCTGGTCTGAAGTGCTACAGTGGCCAGGACATCCACACTCTGAACCAGCTGACAGAGGAGGCGTACGGGTTGTCGCTGGTTCAGAGCTACGTCAAGCCACTGGAGTATACAGGTGAGAATAAAATAGTCTAATGCTGTAAATATTAATAAGTAGTGTATAACATCGCGTGGGATTTTTTGCGCCTGGTGCATGGGGATAGTCTCTGCCTCTGTTCCAACTTAAGTTCCGCCTCCCATTGGCCTGTTCCAACCGTGTTCCAACCTTTCTGCCCTCTGATTGGCCTGTTCCAACGAGCACATTTTGCACCATAGGGGTGGAGTCATGGTTGCTAGGGGTGGAGTCATGGTCGCTAGGGGCAGGGTCCTGGTTGCTAGGGGTCCTGGGATAGTCTGCGGGGAATAATTCCCTCATCACCCGTCTGGCCGTGGAGGTAGGGCAGGCGATTCCAATCAGCTCACCTACAGAACACAACAACAGCCATTGATAAAATGTTACATGATTGTAATAAACAGGGTTCCCATCCCAGAAATTTTTATCAATGAATTTTCAAAACTTTTACATGACACTACATGCCTCATTTCCACCGAGTAGAGCGGGTCGGATCGGAGCGGTTCGGTCCGGGTAGTTTGGCTTTTCATTTGCCAAAAGTTGGGTAGGGTACGGTTTAAGCGCACCTAACTGCTCTGAGCCGCTCCTAATCTCAGTACTCCTCCATAGGGGTACTAGCCGCCTGAAAGGGTGCCGAAAAGGCGGAGCTACACACTGCCGTCATTTGATTGGTCGAAAGAATCATTTCCGCCATGTGTAGTCATCTCGGCAAGAGTGAAGAGTCTTGTGTTTTGGCGAAAATGTGAGCACAGCACTGTTTATTGTGTGGTGTTTTTCCTCGTCAATAAATTAATCAGTTGGTTACACTGTGTCCCATAGTCACGTAGCTGCTGCAGCCAGCGCTGTTCGCTCACTGTCTCTATGAGTTGCACCGAGCCGTCTCTGTGTCTTTACGCCATAGATAGTAGTAAATACACGCTCACAACAACACGGGGGGAATAAATAAAGAAGCGGCTGGTTTGACCAAGCAAAAACGAGAGACCGCTGGCCTGACCACAGTTGTTCGAAAGAATCATTTCCGCCGTGTGTGGTCACCTCGGCTAGAGGGAAGAGAGTCTTGTGTTTTGGCGAAAATGTGAGCGAAGCACTGTTTATTGTGTGGTGTTTTTCCTCGTCATTAAATGAATCAGTTGGCTACACTGTGTCCCACTGCTACGATGTCACGTAGCTGCCGCAGCCATCGCTGTTCACTCACTGTCTCTAGTTGCACCGAGCCGTCTCTGTGCTCACAACACGGGGGGAATAAATAAAGAAGCGACTGGTTTGACCAAGCAAAAACGAGAGACCGATGGCTTGACCACAGTTGTTCCACAGCCCGGTAGTTTGACCCACATTCTGGCGCCGGTTATCGCAGTCCAGCCTAAACCCCGCCCTACCAGTAAGGGTAGGGTCGGCGGTGGAAACACCACCGAGATTCTTAAAAGTGAGCTGTCCCGCTCTGAGCCGCTCCGACCCGCTCTACTCGGTGGAAACGAGGCATAAGACACATGTTGCAGAATTTGGCTCACTGTGAAAACTTTGGATTGTTAAGTTTTGATTGAAGAGTTTAATTTTGCCATATAAGTTAGAAGTTTATCTCCATGTGCTTTTGTCTTATTCGGCCTGTGTGATAAGTTTTGACACAGTGGGCCAAAGTCTGCAACATGTGTGCAGGCAGTAGGCAAAAACATTAAAACAAACAATCTAATCTAAATATCTGTACCACTACTTTACACACTTGTAGATGTGTTTTCCTGTAACATAACTTGTTTGCATTTATTACCTGTGTAGTCCAGAGGCTTGATGAATGGCTCCACCAGCGGCCGCCCGTAGAAGTGCTCAGTGAGCTGGTTGAGTGTCTGCTGGTCTCGGCTGCTGTAGACCCTCGTATCTGAACGGGACCGTCCCGTCGCCTCACGGGCCCGATCCTCGTTCCAGCGAGTCAAAACCTCCAACAGGAACAGCTGGAAGAAATTGTCTCTGATGGAGCCTACAGCCAGAGGGGAACGGGAAATATTTTTTTTTATTTTCTTTTTAGTAATGGTGTGGTAGATTTTTGCCAGTTGATTCATTGTCAGTTGATTTGTGTCCGTTGATTTTTTTTTGGCATTTTCAAGCTTTATTAGATAGTACAGAGTTGAAATGGGGAGACAGAGAGAGAGGGGGGATGACCTGCAGTAAAGGTCCACAGGTCGGATTTGAACCCGCAACCACTGCAATGAAGGAATGAGCCGATATGGTACGCGCTCTATCCACTACGCCACCGGAGCGCCCCAACGGGAAAGATTCATGATCAACTTGGTGATGAGATACATTTTTAGTTTTTTAAACTTGGTATGTTATTATTTTAATTCAGGTGATTCCAAATACAAAAACTAAAACGCCAGTTTAGTAATAATAATGATGTTTCACTTGAAACACTAAGAGCAAATTGTAAACAAAACAAAAAAGATCTTACCAATTATGTTTAGGTGTTAGCAACGTCAGGATATATTATAATAATTAATTTGAACTTTCTCCCATTGTCTTAGCCATTTAAAATTTTTGGACAGACATCCTAAATCTTTTTTCTACATACTATATAGTAGAAAGTATGCGATTCGGAACGCAACCACAATTTTAGAAGGGTTTTTTCTGCATAGAGACACCCTGCGTTCCAATCCCCATACTTCCCTACTATTTAGTATGCAAAAAAAAAGATTTAGGATGTCCCAATACATAAACGTCAATTGTAGTATGCTGAAAATACATAAATGCCCCACTAACTCCAATAGCATTTTGGAGTATTCGTCAATAGCATTTTGGAGTATTCGTCAATAGCATTTTGGAGTATTCGTCTTCATTCTTGACATTTCTCAACATTATGAAAAAAAATCTTCCTGATTTTTTCTCTCTCCTGTGGCCCCTAAACTCTTCTATACTTTAGTATGTAGTATAGTAAAAAGAAAGAGTATGTGATATGGACATATAGATAGAGACATCTTGGTGCGCCCCCCCACCAAAGAGGTTTAATCCAGATCCAAAGGAAAATAAACAGTGCTAAAAAGATTTTAAAAATGTAGACTAAAAAGTAGCAATTTAAACCTTCTCCAAATGTGTTTCTAGTTCAGACTACTTGACCCCCCTCCCCTTTTTTTTTGATCAATTATAAATAAATTACATTATTTAACAGGTTTCTTATCAGTATGAACACTTTTCTGAATATTCTGATTTCTTGAACAGTCACTGAACATCTATGGTAAGGCAGCTCAGGCTAAGGTGTAATCTATGCGACCTTTAAACATATTTAGGATGACCTTTGCAACTGCAAGAACACCTTGCAAGAAGCAGCTTTCAGTTTCTATTCTCCACATATCTGGAATAAACTCCCAGAAAACTTGAGGTCTGCTGCAACTCTCAGCTCTTTTAAATCAAGTCTGAAGACTTTTCTGTTTCCATTTTAACCTGCAATGTTATTGTATTTAAATGTTCCATTTTTATTAATTAGCTTTTAAAAGTTTTATTTCTATTAATTCGCTTTTCTAATGTGTTTTATGTATTCTAATCTTGCCCCTGTAAAGCACTTTGAGTGGCCTTGTGTCTGAATTGTGCTATAGAAATAAACTTGCCTTGCCTATAAACCAGTAAAACAAATGTCTCTATTTGACATCATTCCAACACATTGATGTTAGATAACTAGCAACCTGTCCCCTCACCTAGGTTGCGTTCCGAATCGCATACTTTCTACTATATAGTTTGGTAGAAAAAAGATTTAGGATGTCCCGATTCTTGTGGCCAGATTTAGGATGGTTAGAAGTACCCGGATGTCCTACTTCATGCGGCCAAGATTGTTAGTGTTGAAAAGTGCATCCTATTTGGGCGATTCTGACCCACAATCCAGTGCGCACGTGAAGTGACGTAACATCGACGAAGCCTCCATATGAAAACAAACGGGGATGCGACGGATATAAAAGCAAGAGGCAAGATCAAGGCGCAATGTTATGATGATATAAGAGAGAAAAGTATGTCCCAATAGTATGCCTACTGCATCCTAACTAGATTCTTTTTATCGTTGGATGTAGTATGTAGCATAGAAAAAAGAAAGAGTATGCGATTCGGAACGCAACCCTAGTTTCCTTCAATATTTATCTAATTTACCTCAACTGCTCCTCATTGGCCTTTGACATGGGTTGAGTATTTGACACTCCTAAGTTTTTTTTTTCCATGTATCTAATATGTAATTTTGTATTGTATCTTGTAATTGATGTTGTTTTTAAATGTGCCATAGAACTCTTTATTTAAATTTTTTTTATTTATCATCTGCCTCATCAGTCAGCCTAACAGCGGGGCACAAACTTGAACGGATGGGAAACACTGGAATGATGGCGGAGACGGGTGGAAACCTACTGGGCAAGGCGGCCGACCTTCTCTTCCTTTTCGGGGGCTGAGCAGGTGGTGACGGCCGGGCTCCTCTCACGGTCCATTTCTACATGAAGAGCAGAACAAACAGAGAAATGTCTCGCAGTTACACACTGACAGATAAAAAAAGAGCGTAGGGAAAGTTCAATTTAAGACTTTTTTTCATGAAATTAAAAACCTCAAGTGGTTGAGCTGGTTTTACTGTACGAAATGAATACATACAGAAATTATAATTTGCCGTTGGTAAGGCTCGAAACGTCAAAACACTCGTCACTGCGTCGTAAACAGACGGACCACTACTACAATACCAACAGTGCTCTCGAGCCTGAAGGAATAACAGCTTTCCGTTGGAAATGAACAACTTTTAATAAAAATAATTCCAAATAAGTCTCAACTGTTAAATTCAGCAGCGGAATGTGGGGCTTTTTAACACCGTAAATACCATATCATGTCAACTATTGTAGCAAAGTAATTTCCACGAGGAGTTAGCTAACCCTTTTACCGTAGCATTATCAGTTAACTCAACAAGAGCACGTGAAATAAAACGCAGAGAAAATGAACCAATCAGCGGTCGAGTTTGTGAGTAGGCCTAAAAACCCACGGAAAGCTAGGAGGCGCTAGGCCCTAATTTAGACAGGTAAAACACCATAACACGCGGCTACTAACTATGAAATTGTTTCCCAAAGTTAAGTAAGCTTACACTCATTATTACAGCCTTCCATTCAAATATGCTACTTTATCTTATATGACAATATATCAAAACTATGTTATGACGTGTTTACACAGCGTTACAGCTTCAACGGCTGTTTCACCAACCACCAACCTCCGTTAACTCCGATAAAATACGTATCGGAAAAAGTAGCTCGCTTTTATCGAAACAAGAATGAAAATAGGCATCTTAACTTGGAGGGGGGGGGGTAGCTAAGTAAGTTTACACTCATTATTACAGCCTTAAATTCAAATATGCTCCGTTATCTTACATGACAATATATCAAACTATGTTATGACGTGTTTACACAGTGTAACAGCTTCAACGGCTGTTTCACCAACCACCAACCTCCTGTTAACTCCGATAAAATATGTATCGGAAAAAGTAGCTCGCTTTTATCGAAACAAGAATGAAAATAGGCATCTTACCTTGGAGGGGGAAAAGTAAAACCACAAGAATAAACCAGAGTTCAACTCGATAGAGGCAAACTACCGGACCAGCGAGTCGATATGACAGTAAAAGTACGGAGATTTCTCCGCAGTTCGGACTTGACAAGGAGATGAAATAAAATGCGGAGGGAAATTAACCAATCAGCCTTCGAGTTTGAGTGAGACGGGCCAATCAGAATCCAGGAAAGTTTGGAGGCGGGACTACGGCTCGACGGTGAAGCTCAGTCACGTGATTCAAACTAATCAGTTTTGCAAGCTTATAAAATGCTATGCTAAATAGCCTGAATTTAGTGGCCTTTCCAAAAAAAAGTTTTTCATACATCACATGTATTCACCTAAGAAAAACTTTGTAGCACATATGAAGTACGCTATTAATTAGCCTACTATGACTTATGCTATGCCTCCAAAATGTAAACACACATTGACCTTTGACTCGTCGCAGAAAGAGTTATTTACCGGAATAAACAGATAACAAAGAACACAGCTAAGAATGCACTTCATAAATTACATGTCTGTATTAAGTCAATTACTTTATGATCCAACTTTTGCAAAGACATTTAGGCTACTGTTGGCCTACATTAGCCTAGATAGCCTATTATTTTTCATGAGCTCAACAAAATAAGTTGTTTGCAATGTTAACTTAGATAGATAGATAGATAGATAGATAGATAGATAGATAGATAGATAGATAGATAGATAGATAGATAGATAGATAGATAGATAGATAGATAGATAGATAGATAGATAGACAGACAGACAGACAGACAGACAGACAGACAGACAGACAGACAGACAGACAGACAGACAGAAGGATGGATATATAGATCGATAGAAATATCTACTTCTGGTGACTTATTATTTAAAATGTGTAGGAGGTTTAGGTAAAATGGTATGGTAGAACAAGATATTTCCTTTTGCCTGTAGATGGCGATCTAGGTCCATATTGTTATTTTATTATAATATTATTTTTGTCGTTTTTTTATGCATTTAACATTTTCAATAAGGTAAGGTTTGACTCTATGCATTTTTGATGTTTTTTTATTTGATCTTTTGCTCTTTGGTTTATTGTGATAAATGTCTTTTGTTTTATATTTTCTTTATTTTGTGACTGTAAAGCACTCTGAGCTGCATTTTATGTATGAAGGGTGCTATACAAATAAAGATTATTATTATTATTATTATTATGATTATTATTATCATTATTATCATTATAATAATAATAATTATTATTATTATTATTATTATTATTATTATTATTATTATTATTATTATTGTTGTTATTATTATTATTATTATTATTATTATTATTATTATTATTATTTTATTGCTGACATATGCCAGCACACTCTCGCATTCACAAAATGCCTGTATTATTATAATTTTAATTAATTTAATTTAGCAGTTTATGATTATCCCTGCGTTCCAAATCGCATACTTTCTACTATATAGTATGTAGAAAAAAGATTTAGGATGTCCCGATTCTTGTGGCCAGATTTAGGATGGTTAGAAGTACCCGGATGTCCTACTTCCTCCGGCCAAGATTGTTAGTGTTGAAAAGTGCATCCTATTTGGGCGATTCTGACCCACAATCCAGTGCGCACGTGAAGTGACGTCACATCGACGAAGCCTCCAAATGAAAACAAACGGGGATGCGACGGATATAAAAGCAAGAGGCAATATCAAGGCGCAATGTTATGATGAAATAAGAGAGTAAAGTATGTCCCAATTGTATGCCTACTGCATCCTAACTAGATTCTTTTTATCGTCGGATGTAGTATGTAGAATAGAAAAAAGAAAGAGTATGCGATTCGGAACGCAACCATAGAGAAAATTCAACTTTTTTTTATGATTAGTTTTTCGGCATTTTTGCTTTATTAGACAGTGTGTAGAGACAGAGATGAAATGTGTCAGAGAGGGGAATGACATGCAGAGAACGACCCGGGCTGGATTCTAACCCGGGTCGGCTGTGAAGAGGACAGACAGACAGACAGACAGACAGACAGACAGATAGAGAGGGTAGTGACATGCAGAGAACGACCCGGGCTGGATTCTAACCCGGGCCTGCTGTGAAGAGGACTGAGACTCTATGGAGGGGGGTGGGGGGGGTCTAACCACTACACCACAAGAGACACTCTCCTTATAAGGAAGTATTCATATCCTTTATTTTGGACACCAGTTTGTAAACGCTGCC
>NW_027648458.1:181552-184052 GCF_949987685.1 Ammodytes marinus
TTAGCTGACGCTTTTATCCAAAGCGGCTTCCATTGAAGGTGCAGTGTGTAATATGACATCATCAAGAAAGTTCTACAAAGTTCTAGAATGCAACGCTCCCTGGGTAACCCCAACCCTTTCGAATAATAACAGAAGCTACAGTGGCCTTCAAGGACAAGAACAATTCTAAATTTTAAACAATGCACCTGATGACATTCCAACTATGACACTTTCAAGATGGCGGCACCAGTTAAATAGATCTCCTCAAAACCTATTTCTCTTCATTCCAGAATCAAGTGCTTTGGTGGGTAAAGTCGTAGGACTGATGCTAAAACGTGTAGTAAGTTTCATGGATGTAAGTCTTTCCTAATCGGAGATAGCAACCCTAACCTAACCCTAACCCTAGGAGAAATGAATGGAAGTCAATGTAAATAGCCGAAAAATTGACCCCTTTAAAACACTTTCTGTTTATCCCTGAATCAAATGCTTTGGTGGGTATAGTTGTAGGGCGGAAGCTAATGAGTGGAGTAAGTTTCATGGATGTAAGTCTTTCCTAGATGCTGGGATAAAGAGAAACAGTTTTTAACAGAGTCAATTTTTTGGGCTATTTACATTGACTTTCATTAATTTCTCCTGGGGTTAGGGTTAGGGTAGGGTTGCTATCTCCCACAAGGAAAGTCTTACGTCCTATTAGCATCAGTCCTACATCTATACTTTATAATTAAAGCACTTCACAAAGCACTTGAGAAATTGTCACTTGTGTGTTGAATATTGTTGTCGCAAATGTGTGTGCTGCTTTATTGTGTAATGTGTGAGTGTGATGAGTGTGTTGTTTTTTTTTCTTTTTTTAAACCTTTATTTCTACAGGTAAATCCCATTGAGACCGAAGACTCTTTTACAAGGGAGACCTGTTTTCCTTTCCCACGTTACCATTCACACACACATTCACACACCGATAGCAGCAGGCTAACTATCGACATTCACACGAGGCAAGGTGGGTGAAGTGTCTTGCCCAAGGACACAACAACCATGACACAGGTGGCAGGGCGGGGATCGAACCTCCAACCCTTTGATCATCAGCCGACCCGCTCTACCAACTGAGCCACAGTCGCCCCTCGGGGACGGATAAAGTGATTTTAATTGAATTGAATTGAATTGTGTACCGTTACACCCCTACTCACCACTGTCGTATTTGAGCTTTTCATCTTTTATCATGGAGAATCCGTCTCCGCCCGTGACCATGAATGACGGCAGAACCACTTTGTAAACGCTCTCGTCTTTCACCGGCTCGTACTTTGGGACGCGACACTTAGTGCAGAGAATATTCAGGCTTTTCACCCGATGTCCCGGGCGCCCGGAGAGGTCGTAGACCACCCGAAAACCTGTTAAAAAACACAAGGAAATATTAAACAGGGTATAATCCTACTGATTTTTATCAATACAACAATGACACTTTTCCGTGACATTTTGCCTGATTTCCAGATATGGAGAAATGTATTTAAAATGATCCAACTTTTCTGAGAATTTCATGACCGTGGGAACCCATATTATAAGAAAAACATATATATTTATACTCATATTAATTAAAAGGTGCACCGAGAAACTTTCAGTTTTTGTTAATTCTTGCGCCCCCTCTGGACAAAAGCAGTAGTGTTTTTACTACGACATCGGCAAAAACTAATCTTAAAAAAATATATATATATTAATCTACCAGAGACTTGTAGGAGATAGATAGATAGATAGATAGATAGATAGATAGATAGATAGATAGATAGATAGATAGATAGATAGATAGATAGATAGATAGATAGATAGATAGATAGATAGATAGATAGATAGATAGATAGATAGATAGATAGATAGATAGATAGATAGATAGATAGATAGATAGATAGATAGATAGATAGATAGATACTGTAGATAGATAGATAGATAGATAGATAGATAGATAGATAGATAGATAGATAGATAGATAGATAGATAGATAGATAGATAGATAGATAGATAGATAGATAGATAGATAGATAGATAGATAGATAGATAGATAGAGAGACAGACAGACAGACAGACAGACAGACAGACAGACAGACAGACAGACAGACAGACAGACATTATAAAGACCATACCAGAGACTTGTAGGAACTCGCCGGTGCTCTCTCCGTGGCGTCTGACTGAATGTTCGAAGGCTTTCCTCAGCGTGGAACCTTTGAGCAGAACCAAGTCAAAGGTTCCTCCAAAGGGGAGAACCGACAGCAGGTCCTCCATGGTGATAGAGCCTGAGGAACACACATACACAAAATAAATACTATAAAAAAATGTATTAGATTGCGTTCCGAATCGCATACTTTCTACTATATAGTATGTAGAAAAAAGATTTAGGATGTCCCGATTCTTGTGGCCAGATTTAGGATGGTTAGAAGTACCCGGATGTCCTACTTCATGCGGCCAAGATTGTTAGTGTTGAAAACTGCATCCTATTTGGGCGATTCTGACCCACAATCCATTGCGCACGTGAAGTGAC
>NW_027648458.1:204052-206552 GCF_949987685.1 Ammodytes marinus
TCTGTGCAAAATAGCTCAAGCTTCAGATTCAGCATCAGATTGGATGCAGGAAGCAATTTTCAAGTCTTTCTCAATATTCTCAATTGTTTTTAGGTCTGGACTTTGACTGGGCCATTCTAACACACATGACCACAAATGTTTTCCGTTGCCTAGATACAGGGGGCGGCTCACATTACCCGATGCCTCAGATTCCCCCGTTCTCCCCTTCGTATGTGGTTGTAATGTGACAAAATGTAGAACATTTCAAGGGGTATGAATACTTTTGCAAGCCACTGTACACACACACAGACACACACACACACACACACACACACGCACACACACACGCACACACACACACAGTCAACAACACTCTCACACAGGGAAGGACAATTATTGTATTTGGATAGAAAACAGGAGGAAGCAGAAGTCGGGGTTCGTGGAAAGTTCGGAAACTTCTTTATAGAAAATATTTTATTTTCAAGGTTTTAAATGTGCTTGAGATCTGAACACAACACTTGAAAATTCTGCATCATACGTTGCGTTCCGAATCGCATACTTTCTACTATATAGTATTTAGAAAAAAGATTTAGGATGTCCCGATTCTTGTGGCCAGATTTAGGATGGTTAGAAGTACCCGGATGTCCTACTTCATCCGGCCAAGATTGTTAGTGTTGAAAAGTGCATCCTATTTGGGCGATTCTGACCCACAATCCGGTGCGCACGTGAAGTGACGTCACATCGATGAAGCCTCCATATGAAAACAAACAGGGATGCGACGGATATAAAAGCAAGAGGCAAGATCAAGGCGCAATGTTATGATGAAATAAGAGAGTAAAGTATGTCCCAATAGTATGCCTACTGCATCCTAACTAGATTATTTTTATCGTCGGATGTAGTATGTAGAATAGAAAAAAGAAAGAGTATGCGATTTATTTTTAGAGGTCTGCTTTAAAAAGGTGCAGTGTGTAATATGACATCAAGAAAGTTCTACAAAGTTCTAGAATGCAACGCTCCCTGGGTAACCCCACCCCTTTAGAATAATAACAGAAGCTACAGTGGCCTTCAAGGACAAGAACAATTCTAAATTTTAAACAATGCACCTGATGACATTCCAACTATGACACTTTCAAGATGGCGGCACTAGGCCTTGGTCCAAAATATGCAGAAATATGGACATATATGAGACCCTTTCTAAGGGGGAAAAAAATAATAAAAAAAAATGTTTCAGCTATTATGCACTAAATTAAATGTACTTATGGATATTATAATTACTTAGTTTCTACAAAATCTGCTAGGAAATAAAACCCAAAATTATACACACTGCAGCTTTAAAAAAGGGATTTATAACACGGAAATGTCAAAAAAGTAGATCGCAAACATTTTTCTTCAATAAATTTCAGTCTGCATCTTTTTAAAGATTTTTTTTTTTAATGTGCAAATATACAGTTATCTGTAGTGACATTAATAAATATATGTAGTTTTTTTATTTGTGCATTCATTTGTTCATTCATTCATATACATTGGAATGTGAAGAATGTGGTTTTTGGGAACAGCTGAGTATTTATTGCACGGCCATGAATTCTGGGAAGTATGGAGCCATCTTGGATCAGATCACGATGGCTTCCTTCCCTCCCTACGGAAGAGGAAAAAAAATATGAGAAAACATCTGCTGTAATTCAAAACCAGCTACAGTTTAAAAGGCGCGCACACACACACACGCACGCACGCGCCCAGACACACAGACAGACACACAGTCAGACACACACTCTCACACACACACACACACACACACACACACACACAGACACACAGTCAGACACACACACACACACACAGACACACTCTCACACTCACACAGACACACACTCTCTCACACACACACACACACACACACACACACACACACACACACACACACACACACACACACACACACACACACACACACACACACACACGTCAAGGGATTAAAGTAGTTACAAGTGGAGACAGACAGTGATATCCACAGTGAAGATTTTAAAGGGTCACTGTGTAGTTTCAGAGGAGGAGGGTTTGTTTACATTCACAGAGCCTGCAGTTAGTTTACTAAACATATTTTCTCTACATGTAATTCTTAGTATTGAAGAATTCTATCATCATAAATCAAAATTATTTTGAGGAACCTGGAACCAAACGTATAAGACAAGAATATGTTTGTAAACCAAACTGTGGGCCCTGCTGCTGTAAACAACAACAACAGTGAAACAGTAACTTTTCAGGAAGCTTTCTAACTTCAAACATTTTTCTTTGAGGAAGTGCTTTAGAAGTTGAGATTTCTGGTTCAGATTATTGAAAAAAAAAAACTAATGTTGAGATAATGTCCGTTAAAGATGGTTGTATAGGAGAAATATACAGACGCAAACAGACAAGGTTTAGTCAAATAAACACCTGAATGTACATGTTGGACCTTTTGATTTATACTAGTATGAAAGAAGACATGTTATGGAAGATAAATAGACAAAAAGATATTTTAGGAAAT
>NW_027648458.1:211552-221662 GCF_949987685.1 Ammodytes marinus
TATCCCCTCTCAAGTTACCACACTTCGGAGGGGGTCAGAGCGCAGGGTCAGCCGCAGTACAGCGCCCCTGGAGCAGTTTTGGGGTTAAGTGTCTTGCTCAAGGACACAATGGTAGAGATGGTGGGCACCGTAGACGCAATACCAGCCTCTGCTAGTTTTACAACTAACACCCTCCTGTCCGGTGCCGGGGATCGAACCAGCGACCTCATGGTTACTGGTCGGCCACCTTTCCTCTAGGCCATCCTACCACCCCAAACTGACCTGGTAAATACTTCATCATCTCCTCAAAGGCCTGTTTAGCTCTGATCTGCTTGTCTTCAGTGGTTCGCTCCACGCTGCTCTCACAGAAAACCGCGTCTACGAAGGAAAACAACAATACAAGACATGAATTTAAAGAGGGGGTCGGGGGGGGGGGGGGGGGGGGAATGCTCCAAAAAATGATCTTAAAAAACATGAAATTATACTTATGTACAGTACCGGTCTATGGGGCTTCCACTTGATTATAGCGCCATCTTTAGGGCAAAATACCTCTCTGCATTTTATACTGTTATAGTGGTCGCACCGGTATGTAAGACGCACCAAACTTTACACAGTGTGTGAGAGTGAGTGAGTGAGTGAGTGAGTGAGTGAGTGAGTGAGTGAGTGAGTGAGTGAGTGAGTGAGTGAGTGAGTGAGTGAGTGAGTGAGTGAGTGAGTGAGTGAGTGAGTGAGTGAGTGTGTGAGTGAGCAAGCGTGTCTGTCTGTCTGTCTGTCTGTCTATGTGTCTGTCTGTCTGTCTGTCTGTCTGCCCGCCTGTCTGTCTGTGTCTGTCTGTCTGTCTGTCTGTCTATCTGTCTGTCTGCCTGTCCACCTGTCTGTCTGTCTGTCTGCCTGCCTGCCTGCCCGCCCGCCCGCCCGCCTGTCTGTCTGTCTGCCCGTCTGTCTATGTGTCTGTCTCACCTCTCAGCTGAGTGATTAGAGAAACCATGCTATGCTCCATTAGCACTGTCTCCAGTCTGCTCTGCATGTATTGGTCCATGTAAGCTTCAAACGAGTTCTTCATCATGATTCGTCCAGAGGCCAAAACGTGATGCAGCCAGTCGGGCATACGAAACACCACGCGACCTATGGGGATAGAATGACATCACACATGGTAAAATGTGAGATCCTATGTAGTATAACACATGAAATTGAACATTAATTTTCGTAACAGTGCCTGACATGTAGGTACATTAGAGGACACAGATAACTGGCTAGCACTGTGCCACCTAGGAACACGGAGCAACAACCTCCTATACAATAATGCTGCTCCAACCCCAAGTTATAGCGCAGTACGCTACTGGTAGCACTGTTACGAAAGTTAATGTTCAATTTCATGTGTCGATTGGATGTATCAGAAAATAGCATCATTATAGCCTTAACCAACCCTATGACGGGCTATAGGTTCACATCCAGGCTTCCAAAGCATTGGCATGATAGCTTGCACCTATTTTAGTACAGTATTTTATTGAGTAATGTATTGTAATGTGTTCTATGTGTGTGTATATGTTGGATGTGAGTGGACCATCTGAGTCCTTAATAAAGATTATTATTATTTCATTCTATGAGTCGTTCAATGATTACACTATATGATGAATGGGCTGTTATTGTGCTTTAATCAAAATAAAATATAATTTGGCGAGCGTTACTTACCGACATACACCATGTAGTCGTACATGCCGTTGACAGTCATAATGTCCATGAAGCAGTTGGGATTGTGTCTACGCTCCAAACTCTCACACACGTTTGCATTGTTCTTGAAAAGCTCTGTGAACAACTGGAGGAAAAAAGAGTGAAACATTAATATTACAAATTATTTCATACCTTCTGCTGTAGGTAGATGGATGGATGGATAGATGGATAGATGGATGGATGGATAGATAGATAGATAGATAGATAGATAGATAGATAGATAGATAGATAGATAGATAGATAGATAGATAGATAGATAGATAGATAGATAGATAGATAGATAGATAGATAGATAGATAGATAGATAGATAGATAGATAGATAGATAGATAGATAGATAGATAGATAGATAGATAGATAGATAGATAGATAGATAGATAGATAGATAGATAGATAGATAGATAGATAGATAGATAGATGGATGGATAGATGGATGGATGGATGGATGGATGGATGGATGGATGGATGGATGGATGGATGGATGGATGGATGACAGACAGACAGACAGACAGACAGGCAGACAGATAGATCCAGTTTTTTTCTTAGCAGTAGAATCAACAACTGAAACATTTCTTGGGCTCTTCTTGAGGATTTTTCTGAGCTCCTGCACCAGTGTCAGGGGGGGGAGGGGGGACACACCAGTTTGTAAACGCTGCCATACTGAGAAATACACAGAGAGAGTTTTGTGGAGCTGATAATAGGCTTAATCAACTTTGTGTCAACTCGTTTTGGCGATGGCTTGAATGTAACAGACATTCATTTATATGAAAAAGTTACACACTATATCTTTAACTGTTAAGAGGTGACATGAGGTCTTTGGAAGCTGAGTTTATTTTGCTTCAAATTGAGGTGGAAATTCACACCCCACACCCATTTGAATAAGAAATAAATGAACAATGAACAATGCACCATTAAAACAGTTTCCATACCACACCCATAATAACATTACGTTGGTGTTTTCGATGTGTGCTGAACCAACTTGCCCTTTTTATTTATCCAAACTGTCTCCATGGTGATAACTCTTAAAGACCTACTTCACCGGTGCAAATATGAAGGCGTATTGAACTCTGAGATCCTATGTAGTATAAATGTGCAAAACATTTTTAGAAATCGGTTCATCCTAGCCTGAGAAAAGGCAGAAAGAGTGTTTTATGGTCTCACTGTCTAACCCTACATTTTCCCCTGTGTGATATAACAAATGTTTTTAATAGGAAAAGGATAGAGGAAGTCAGTACCATTAAAAGGCCTTTGAGGTTCAGTGTTCGTGAGGGAAACTTCCTGAGCAGCTTTTGATTAAGATCAAACCTGTGGTAAAGGAATACATCACCCATATGCAGGGATGTAAAGTAGCGAATTACATTTACTCGCGTTCCTGTAATTGAGTAGTTTTTTCGTGTACTTGTAATTTTTTAAGTGATTTTTAAAACCTATTCTTTTACTTTTACTTTGAGTATGTTTATTGTGAAGTATTGTACTTCGCTACATTTTATATCACCTGCGTTACTGAGTAAAAAAAATAGATAGGGAAACGAAAAAAAATAAAAGAAATATCGCGGGGGCTTTTATTTTTACGGCACAATACCGGAAACTAACACGGTGAATGATCGACAGGAGGAGAGAACACATTGCGACTACATGATAACAACAAACATTGCTTCCCTCTATCATTAAAACTAAATAATCCTAGTTAAACTGTAGGAAAATACCATTAAAAGGCCTTTGAGGTTCAGTGTTCGTGAGGGAAACTTCCTGGGTAGCTGTTGATTAAGATTAAACTTCTGTTAAATGAAAACTTCACCCATACGCAACCGGCGTTCTATCATTATAAAATCACTATTATAATATAATGAATGAGGTTTTTCTTCCCTCAGTCTTCCCTCAGTCTTCCCTTGGCCCAGCTGTCCTGTTAATCCTAACCCTACATTTTACCATGTGTGATGTCACACATGGGAAAATGTAGGGTTAGACAGTGAGACCATAAAACACTCTTTCTGCCTTTTCTCAGGCTAGGATGAACCGATTTCTAAAATGTTTGCACATTTATACTACATAGGATCTCAGAGTTCAATACACCTTCAGACATACAGACAGACAGACAGACAGACAGACAGACAGACAGACAGACAGACAGACAGACAGACAGACAGGCAGGCAGGCAGGCAGACAGACAGACAGACAGACAGACAGTTACCTTCTTGTCGTTGTCCTGTGTGGGGCTGAGTATGGTGAGCTCGGGGCGGCTGGGTTTGGGTTTAGGAGACTCACACGAGTTAAAGAAGGACTGAAGGAAAGGGTCCAGGTTCTGACCTTTCTGTGGGACGAATAACAGTCCCAAAAAAAAATGTAAGATCACACTTTTCGACATTTTCAGCTTTTTTATTAGATAGTTTTTTTGTATATAAAAAAATTCCAAAAAATAATATATTTTTTTTGTCTTTTTTTATAGAAAAAAGACAAAGAGAAAAGTTTTAAATAAGAAAAAGTTAAAAGAATTATAATAAATACAGTATATATATAGATATATTTTTCTTTATTGAAAAAAATATATAACAAAAGTTTAAAAAAAATTAATAAATACATTTAAAAGGAAGACATTCATTATTACCAGTAGTTTTTGGCCCATAATAACACAGAGAGAGTGCAGTGCAGCAGAAGGGAGGATAACTAGTAACATCTGGAGCCACTCACCTCTTTGATGAGTTTCCCCGGCACTGACTTGAAAATCTTTCCTGTAAGAAAAGACAGAAAAAGATAGATTAAATATCTTATCGTCTAAACTGGAATGTAAACAAAGGGGGTCCACCCTAGCTAACACACACACACACGCACGCACGCACGCACGCACACACGCACACACACAGACACACACACACGCTGCGTTCCAAATCGCATACTTTCTACTATTTAGTTTGGTAGAAAAAAGATTTAGGATGTCCCGATTCTTGTGGCCAGATTTAGGATGGTTAGAAGTACCCGGATGTCCTACTTCATGCGGCCAAGATTGTTAGTGTTGAAAAGTGCATCCTATTTGGCCGATTCTGACCCACAATCCATTGCGCACCTGAAGTGACGTCACATCGACGAAGCCTCCATATGAAAACAAACGGGGATGAGACGGATATAAAAGCAAGAGGCAAGATCAAGGCGCAATGTTATGATGAAATAAAAGAGTAAAGTATGTCCCAATAGTATGCCTACTGCATCCTAACTAGATTCTTTTTATCGTCGGATGTAGTATGTAGAATAGAAAAAAGAAAGTGTATGTGATTTGGAATGCAGGGACAGACACACACACACACACACACACCAACAGACAGACAGACACACACCAACAGACAGACAGACAGACAGACACCAACAGACAGATAGACAGACAGACAGACACACACACACACACACACACACACACACACCAACAGACAGACAGACAGACAGACAGACAGACAGACAGACAGACACACACCAACAGACAGACAGACAGACAGACAGACACACATCAACACCAACAGACAGACACACACACACACATCAACAGACAGACAGACAGACAGACAGACAGACAGACAGACAGACAGACAGACACACACACCAACAGACAGACAGACACACACCAACAGACAGACAGACAGACAGACACACACACACACCAACAGACAGACAGACACACACCAACAGACAGACAGACAGACAGACAGACAGACAGACAGACACACACACACACACACACCAACAGACAGACAGACACACACCAACAGACAGACAGACAGACAGACAGACACACACACCAACAGACAGACAGACAGACAGACAGACACACACACACACACACACACACCAACAGACAGACAGACACACACCAACAGACAGACAGACAGACAGACAGACAGACAGACAGACACACACACCAACAGACAGACAGACAGACAGACACACACCAACAGACAGACAGACAGACAGACACACACCAACAGACAGACAGACAGACAGACAGACAGACAGACAGACACACACCAACAGACAGACAGACAGACAGACAGACAGACAGACAGACAGACAGACAGACAGACAGACAGACAGACACACACCAAAAGACAGACAGACAGACAGACAGACAGACAGACACACACACTTACCCAGGTTTACATCCGGCAGCATCTTGTCCAGGAACTGACTCTCCATACTGTGAGGAGAGAGGAAGTCTGCCAACAGCTGACTGTTACTGAGCTCCAGATGCTGCACTAAACGCTGCACACACACACACACACACACACACACACACACACACACACACACACACACACACACACACACACACACACACACACACACACACACACACGCACACGCACACGCACACGCACACGCACACGCACACACACACACACAAAACTGTTACAGACAACTTAGCATTAGCAAATAACTAAACAAACAAAACTCTCTAAAAACACAAGATTTGATGTCAAAATGTTGTGTTATGTCTTCACAATTAACCTAATAGTTCTCTTTCTTTAAAGCCTCACTCATGCCGTTGGGTTTTATCGCCCTCTACTGACAATAAAGAAGAAAATATAACTCGGGTGATATCACGAATGCTTTCTTTAATAAATCAAATATTAATAATAATAACCTAAAACTATAGAACGCTAACAAAAAACTTTGAAAAAAATCTTGGTTGCATAGAATTTGTAGATTATATTTCATTTCATTTTTCATTTAACTTTTATTTATCCTCGAGAGACCAATTGAGGGGTGACCCTCATTTACAATGACGTCGAGTTCAAACAAATTCCAAGGAAAAACAACAATGCATACACAATATTCAATGCAAATGCATCAAATACACAACAACAGGTGAAGAGAAGAAAAAAAACAAAAAACAAAAAAAAAACAATTGAAACATTTACACAGTGGTGAAGAGTGGCAGCAATTAAAATGAAATGGGTGAAAGTACAATATAGCCTAATTAAAACAGTTACAGGTAGAGTTTGGCAGATTTAAGATAGTTTGTTTAAATTGATGAAAATGTATAACAAATAAACAAATTAAATTACCTGTAAATATTCCTCAAACTCTTCCCTTTTGGACGTGAGGAATTCTAGATTCTTTGGTCCGATAATTCGTTTGGATGGAAGCTGGGTGTCTGCAAACGTGCCTGAAGAAATCACAATAACATTAAAGGTGCAGTGTGTAACATGACATCAAGAAAGTTCTACAAAGTTCTAGAATGCAACGCTCCCTGGGTAACCCCAACCCTTTTGAATAATAACAGAAGCTACAGTGGCCTTCAAGGACAAGAACAATTCTAAATTTTAAACAATGCACCTGATGACATTCCAACTATGACACTTCCAAAATGGCGGCGACAAGGCCTTGGTACAAAGTATGGAGAAATATGGACATATAAGAGATCCTTTCTAAGGGGAAAAATAATAATTCTAAAAAAACAATTCAGCTATTAGGAACTAAATTAAACGTACTTATGGATATTATAATTATTTTCTACAAAATCGGCTAGGAAATAAAACCCAAAATTCTACACACTGCAGGTTTAATACACACACAGAATACTACTGTAGATTATTATGGAAGATACAGTTATTTAAATAAAGGGTCACTGTGTAGTTTCAGAGGAGGGAGATTTGTTTACATTCACAGAGCCTGCAGTTAGTTTACTAAACATATTTTCTCTACATGTAATTCTTTGTATTGAATAATTCTATCATCATAAATCAAGACAGAATTATTTTACCTGGAACCAAACGTAAGACTAAGAATATGTTTGTAAACCAAACTGTGGGCCCTGCTGCTGTAAACAACAACAGTGAAACAGTAACTTTTCAGGAAGCTTTTCTAACTTCAAACAGTGTTCCAGGGATCTACATTTTCCTGTGAGGAAAGTTTGTTTATTCAGTTATAAAGAGAATATACCTTAGAAAATGTTTCACTTCTCTGACACACACAAAGTTACACACTGAACCTTTAAAGTAAGTTTGTAAAAAGGTCTTAAGCGTTACCGTGGAATTCAGTGAGTTTAGATTCCAGGACGTAGAATTCCAGATATCGTCTGTAAACCAACCACGTCTCCGTTTCGTGACCCGCAGCTGAAACAAAATACAAACGAGCATTATAAGTAACTGAATTTAATTCCAACATGTAACCAGTATCAACAAGTTAAATTTTCGATGTTCGTAGCAAAGTAAATTTCATGAAAATCGGTTCAAAATTAAGCGAGTTACAGTCGGTTTCTAGTGCAGTCTGAGTATCTCTCCAAAACACTTTTTACCAAGGGAGCTTTTTCGCGTGTGGTACGTGGTTTTGTCCAATTGATGTAGTCGTAGCTAGCTGATACGTTATGAACCGTCCAGAGCCCTTAGGTCGTCTGGGACAGGTCTACTTACAGTCCCAAGAGTTAGGACTAAACGAGGAGAAGCAGCTTTTAGTTTTTATGCACCAAATATCTGGAACAAACTCCCAGAAAACTTGAGGTCTGCTGCAACCCTCAGTTCTTTTAAATCGAGTCTGAAGACTTTTCTGTTTCCATTTTAACCTGTACTTTTTATTTAATTTAAATGTTTTACTTCTTTTCATTCGCTTTTAAATGTCTTCTAATGTGTTTTATGTATTTTAATCTTGCCCCTGTAAAGCACTTTGAGTGGCCTTGTGTTTGAATTGTGCTATAGAAATAAACTTGCCTTGCCTTGCCTTGTCAAAGCTGGCTTGTCGTTCTGCGCATTCCCAACTCACATCGTGTAGTGACAAGCTCTATATTTTCACACGTTATGTCATTTTAGAATCAAATACATTCTGGAAGGAAACCAGCCATTAAGCCATTAATTCCTTGTATATCGTAGCTACTTTAAGTGTATTTCTCACACACACACGCACGCACGCACGCACACACACACACACAAACAGAAGTAAGTGTTGCGTTCCGTATCGCATACTCTTTCTTTTTTCTATTCTACATACTACATCCGACGATAAAAAGAATCTAGTTAGGATGCAGTAGGCATACTATTGGGACATACTTTTCTCTCTTATTTCATCATAACATTGCGCCTTGATCTTGCCTCTTGCTTTTATATCCGTCGCATCCCCGTTTGTTTTCATACGGAGGCTTCGTCGATGTGACGTCACTTCACGTGCGCACTGGATTGTGGGTCAGAATCGCCCAAATAGGATGCACTTTTCAACACTAACAATCTTGGCCGCATGAAGTAGGACATCCGGGTACTTCTAACCATCCTAAATCTGGCCACAAGAATCGGGACATCCTAAATCTTTTTTCTACATACTATATAGTAGAAAGTATGCGATTCGGAACGGAACCTTGGTGTATTCCTGTCTCACCTTCCTTGCGGTCGTTGCGTTCCACCTGGATGCAGAAGACAGGTATCTTCTCCCTCTTGACTTGGTCCTCGTAGATGTCTGTCAGAAGGAAAGGAAAGGAAAGGAAAGGAAAGGAAAGGAAAGGAAAGGAAAGGAAAGGAAAGGAAAGGAAAGGAAAGGAAAGGAAAGGAAGTAAAGGAAAGGAAAGGAAAGGAAATCCTTCATTAAATGGTAAATGGCCTCCACTTCTAAAGCTCTTTTCCCTGGTATTTCACAGACCCAAAGCGCTTTACATTGTTTTGTACACATTCAAAACGCTAAAAAAATACATTACTCATCAGGAGTAGTGATTAGTGATGTCCCAAGCAGACAGGTTTCTCAGTGAGACAGACAGACAGACAGACAGACAGACAGACAGACAGACAGACAGACTAACCTATGAGGGGTATATGGATGGTCCAGGCAGGCAGACAGACAGACAGACAGACAGACAGACACACAGACAGACAGACACACACACAGACAGACAGACAGACAGACAGACAGACAGACCTATGAGGGGTATATGGATGGTCCAGGCAGACAGACAGACAGACAGACAGGCAGACAGACAGACAGACAGACAGACAGACAGACAGACAGACAGAAAGACAGACAGACCTATGAGGGGTATATGGATGGTCCAGGAAGACAGACAGACAGACAGACAGACAGACAGACAGACAGACAGGCAGACAGACAGACAGACAGACAGACAGACAGACAGACAGACAGACAGACAGACAGACTAACCTATGAGGGGTATATGGATGGTCCAGGCAGACAGACAGACAGACAGACAGACAGACAGACAGACAGACTAACCTATGAGGGGTATATGGATGGTCCAGGCAGACAGGTTCCTCAGTGAGCCGGCTGAGGAGAGGGGGGGGGAGGCAGGGCCGTCGTCCTCCTGGACCATCGTAGCCTCTTCCACCTGATGCAGAAAAATTAAAATAAAATCATTTATCTAAAACTGTTTTCAAGATTATTACGGAGCCAATATGGTACGCGCTCTATCCACTACGCCACC
>NW_027648457.1:10000-12500 GCF_949987685.1 Ammodytes marinus
ACCCGTGGCCGAAAAAAGTGACCGAAACTCGGATAGAGAGAGACAGAGAGACACCTGCCCGTGCCTTAGCTCCGATGTCTCGCCTCGTTCAAAGGACCTAAAAACCTGGATTAAAGGATTGTTTTCATAGACTGTTTGTAATGGACTGTTGCGGAGGGTTATTGGCTTTAACGGGCGAAGAGGAACGAGTGTAAGGTGTTGTTATAAAGACAGAACTCCACCATGTCTGTGGACGAGCTGTACACAAAGGTGAGTCGCTGTACCTGGAAACGCCGACGTCACACTCACACTGCTGCACCTGTGTCCACCTGCTCCACACACACACACTCACACACACACACACACACACACACACACACACACACACACACACACACACATTCGATCCAAAGCTATAATTATCACCATTTAACCTACTGACCCTCCCGTGTGAAACTTAACTTTGAATCTAAATGTTCGCTTCCACACGGACCAGACTTCATGTTGTTTCCGGTAAACTCGCACCGCTGAGTCAGCTGTTCCCGTGCCCTTCCAGCGCGCGACCCCAGCGATCAAAAAGTGTTAATATGGTGAAACCTAAAGCTGCTTTGTGTGTTATATTTGGGCCGAATGTGCCAGAGGGATGTACACAGGCCATGTGTGGAGTATGAATGGATTGACTTCTGTTTTTAGTGTTTAAAACGATATTTTTACTGTAAATCCAGATATTTGTAAATGGGATTCGTAGCGAGCGGACAGAGGCAGGTGCCGCGGAGTTTGAACCCTAAAGCACATAGTGTTCAAAGACAGAACAGTTCGTTTTAAAAGTTTATTTTTTAATGATTCCGAGTTCATCTGTGATATGTGAGAATATACAGTGAGTTCGTCTAATGCTTCACAACATGAGGCAAAACAAATTAGGCGACCAGTTATTTAAAGGTGCAGTCAGTGATTCTGGAGAACGCTTGTTGTCAAAATCACTTTTTTTGTCAAAATCAGTGAATATCTCCTCGTGTGTGTGTGTGTGTGTGTGTGTGTGTGTGTGTGTGTGTGTGTGTGTGTGTGTGTGTGTGTGTGTGTGTGTGTGTGTGTGTGTGTGTGTGTGTGTGTGTGTGTGTGTGTGTGTGTGTGTGTATGCTGAAAACATCCACTGTTAATACACAACCTAGGCTCTGTAAACTGGTATGCACCTTAATCAAAGGGGCCACAGTAGTAACATGGTCGTTTACAGAGCCTAGGCTGTGTGTTAACAACACTGGATTTTTTTTCAGTACACGGAGTACCTAGCCTACAGGTAGTGGATCATGAGGAGATATTCACACAGTACAGACAGGTAGTGGATCATGAGGAGATATTCACACAGTACAGACAGGTAGTGGATCATGAGGAGATATTCACACAGTACAGACAGGTAGTGGATCATGAGGAGATATTCACACAGTACAGACAGGTAGTGGATCATGAGGAGATATTCACACAGTACAGACAGGTAGTGGATCATGAGGAGATATTCACTGATTTTGATAAAAAAGTGATTTTGACAACAAGCGTTCTCCAGAATCACTGACTACACCTTTAACATGTAGTCTAGCAAAGAGTGCGCTGTAGGCTATAATAATAATAAAGCAAAATGTAAAAATAAATACATGTATTGAAAAGGCCGTTCTGATGTCACAGTAACGTCATAGTGATGTCACCAGGCTCAGGCTTATGAAACACACTGTCCAGGTGCATTGTGGGTGATGTAGGCTACAGTTGTTTCTCTTCAGTTTGAAATTAGAAACTGGGATTTTTACCTGAACGGTCTCAATGCTGCTGTATTGTCTATGTGGGGAGAGTTGTCAGATACAAGGCAGGGCAAGGCAGGTTTATTTCTATAGCACAATTCAGACACAAGGCCATTCAAAGTGCTTTACAGGGGCATAACATACATCAAGATTAAAGGCCTACTTCACCGGTTGGAATATGAAGGTGTATTGAACTGGGAGATCCTATGTAGTATAAATGTGCAAAAAAAATTGAAATCGGATCATCCTAGCCTGAGAAAAGGCAGAAAGAGTGTTTTATGGTCTCACTGTCTAACCCTACATTTTCCTTCTTGTGACATCACAGTAAGGGTTAGGATTAACAGGAGAGCTGGGCCAAGGGAAGACTGAGGGAAGAAAAACCTCATTCATTATATTATAATAGTGATTTTATAATGATAGAACGCTGGTTCCGTATGGGTGAAGTATTCCTTTTAAGATTAAACATTAGAAAAGCTAATGTAAACTATGATGAATAATTAAAAATTAAACATTTCCAGATCCAGACTTCACAGAGAGAACAACAGAACAACAGACAAACATTTTAACACCGACAACATGGAGCTTGATAGACTTCAAGTTAAACTGCACTTTGCTCCAACATGGTGTATACTCTACTTTACAGGTTTCTAAGGACATTGTTTAAACTAAAGGTAAATGTTAAGCAGAAAATAAAAAGTCAAAAAGGTGTCATGAAAGGGGGCGCCCTTAGCTCA
>NW_027648457.1:32500-35000 GCF_949987685.1 Ammodytes marinus
ATTAGAGGACACAGATAACTGGCTAGCACTGTGCCACCTAGGAATACGCAGCAACAACCTCATGGCATCATTATATGCCACTCTTAGAGAACGCTTGTTGTCTAAATCACCTAATATCCAGTGTTAATACACAGCCTAGGCTCTGTAAATTGGTGTGTTACTAGCTACGTTGGGCCCTTTGTTTACGTACCAGTTTAATGTAAAGGTGTAGTCAGGGATTCTGGAGAACGGTTGTTGTCAAAATCGCTTTTTTATCAAAATCAGTGAATATCTCCTCATGATCCACTACCTGTCTGTACTGTGTGTGCGCTGATAAAAAGATCCAGTGTTAATACACAGCCTAGGCTCTGTAAACTAGTATGTTGCTTGCTAATATCATTCTTTGCACTGATGGTCTCGTTTTCTGTTTTCTGTAATTTATGATCATCAGAGAAAAAATTTGACTGTTTCAGAAATATTTAAAAGTTCTGTGTAGCTACTTTTTAAATCCTTTAAACTTTAACTGTGTGTGTGCGTGTGCGTGTGCGTATGCGCGCGCGTGTGTGTGTGTGTGTGCGTGTGCGTGTGCGTGTGTGTGTGTGTGTGCAGGTATAAAGGACAGCAGTCAGAGCAGCATCTTTAAGATCGTGGCCTCGATCCTCCATCTTGGAAATGTAGAAATATCTCCAGAGAGAGACGGAGAGTCCTGCCACATCACGGTACGTCACACACACACACACACACACACACACGCACACGCACACGCACACGCACACACACACACACACAATGTTCAAAAAATGTTACCATTAAAGTAGCCACGAGGAACTCTTAAATATTTCTGAAAGTCTCATTTTTCCTCTGATGATCATGAATTACATGTCAAAGCACTTTATGTGTTTTTGTGTCTTTGTCTCTCTCTTTGTATGCGTCGGTGTGTCTTTCTCTTTAACTCTCTGTATGTGTGTGTGTGTGTGTGTGTGTGTGTGTGTGTGTGTGTGTGTGTGTGTGTGTGTGCGCGCGCGTGTGGGTCTTTCTGTGTGTGTGTGTGTCTGTCTGTCTGTCTGTCTCTCTCTGTATTTCTGTGTGTATGTGTGTGTGTGTGTCCCCTCTCTCTCTCTCTCTCTCTCTCTCTCTCTGTATTTCTGTGTGTATGTGTGTGTGTGTGTGTGTGTGCGTGTGTGTCCCCCTCTCTCTCTCTCTCTCTCTCTCTCTCTCTCTCTCTCTTTCTCTCTGTCCCCCCCTCTCTCTCTCTCTCTCTCTCTCTCTCTCTATGTGAGTGTATTCATGTATTTATTCTCCTTCCAGAAGGACAACCCTCTCTCTCTCTCTGTCCCCCCTCTCTCTCCCTCTCTCTCTGCCCCCCTCTCTCTCTCCCTCTCTCTCTCTCCCTCCCTCTCTCTCTGTGTTAATTGACTTGAGGTATTCATGTATTTATATTATCATTATTATCCCACAGAAGGACGACCTTCTCTCTCTCTCCCTCCCTCCATCCCTCTCTCTCTCTCTGTCCCCCCACCCTCTCTCTCTCTCCCTCTCTCTCTCTCCCTCCATCCCTCTCTCTCTCTCCCTCTCTCTCCCCCTCTCTCTCTCTCTCTCTATCCCTCCCTCCCTCCATCCCTCTCTCTCTCTCTCTCTATCCCTCCATCCATCCCTCTCTCTCTCTCTCTCTCTCTCTTTATTCATGTATTTATATTATCATTATTCTCCTCACAGAAGGACGACCCTCACCTGAAGCACTTCTGTCGTCTGCTGGGCGTAGAGCTGAAGCAGATGGAACACTGGCTGTGCAACAGGAAGCTAACCACCACCTCAGAGACATACGTCAAGAAGATGCCCGTCAAGCAGGTACACACCTTCACTAACAACTTATACCACCAGTATCACTCAGTGCGTTTCCATGCAGACTCCTACTCGGGTAACTAAAGGAATAAGACTTCAACAGGACTTGTAAACTGCATGTAAACACCTTTATCCGATCTACTTCGCACACAAATCGGCACAATAACGGACAAGAGAAGTCGGATAAGAACACCTAGATAACTCGTTCATAGTCGGCATTCTCTCTGCATGTATACAGGGATCGGACATCGCATATCTGAGTTCTCGTTCTGCGCCTGCTGGAGAATCCCTGAGGAGGATTTCACAAGGAAGTGGAAGGAGACGACGTAAAAAAATAGTAGTGTTATTGCCGTAAGGGAACCGGACGTGGCTCTAAAACCACTTGTTGGAGACAGCCATGCATCGGACATTTATCCGATTCTCTGAAAGGCCATGTATACTCAGACAAGTGACACGGTCCGTTCGAGTGTCTAGTTCAATATATGTCTTAATCCAATCTAGTTGTGCCATGGAAACGCACTGACTGTGTGTGAATGAATGGAACCTGGAACTCTGTAACGCGCTTTGAGTGACCAGAAAAGAGCTACATAAATCAGCAGTTAAGCAGATAGAGACCTTCACTCAGGCTGATATGAAAAGAAATCTTTACTATCCCTGCGTTCCAAATCTCCTCCTCTTT
>NW_027648457.1:41445-43945 GCF_949987685.1 Ammodytes marinus
AGACAGACAGACAGACAGACAGTATAACCCTCTCTGTCTCCTCAGGTTGAGTATCAGTGTGAAGGCTTCCTGGAGAAGAACAGAGACACAGTGTACGAGGAACAGATCAACATCCTGAAGGCCAGTCAGGTAAGAGCTACATGCACAAAAATTAGAATATCGTGCAAAAGTTCATTTATTCCAGTAATTCAACTTAAAATCCAAGCTATTATTATTATTATTATTATTATTATTAAAAGGTGAAACTAAAATAGTATATAGACTCATTACATGCAAAGTGAGATATGTGAAGCATTTATTTGTTATAATTGTGATTATTATGGCTTACAGTTTATGAAAACGCCAAACAAATTTGAATGTTACATGAAATCAATAAAAAAGTGATTTTAAATACAGAAATGTCGGCCCTCTATAAAGTACAATCATCCATATGTACTCAGTACTTGGTTTGGGCCCCTTTTGAATGAATTCCTGACTCAATTCCAATTCATTGTCCATGATATTCTAATATATTATATATATGATATTATATACGAGCATCACCTGACCTGTAGATATATCATTCATTATACTGTTGCCTTTCTATCATCTTGAACCAGTGTGCCCATCCTTTAGCCACGTAAGAACTAAATATACAGCTCTGGAAAACATTCAGAGACCAGTCTGGATTTTTCTTCAATCTTCATCTCTACATTACTTATTGAAAATGCTCTAAATGACAATTTCTTTTATTATGAATTTGGTAGAAAATGTTGTCAGTAGTTTATATTATAAAACCAAAATGTTCATTCTACTCAAACATATGCCTGTAAAGAGTAAAACAAGAGACAATGAACATTTGGAGTGGTCTCTTCATTTTTTCCAGAGCTGTATATACTAGGGCTGTAACAATACACGTCTCGGGGAAGAACTACATATATATACACACCAGTCATTATACTGTTGCCTTTCTATCAGGTAAGAACTAGATATAATAAGTTTAGCCAGAGGACATTAAGTTTAGCCACTTTATTTGACTGCTATCGTTATAACATCTCTTGTGTGAGAGCACCATCCTGTGGTGTCCAGTGGCTATTGCACGGCAGGATATTTTAGGCTTTATAAATCCCTTATCAACACAGTTTAATCAGCGGCAACGCATTAAAGTAGACAAAATGTTTTCTAACACACTGTACTATGGCTGACTCTGCGCTCTGACCCCTTCTGGAGTGTGTCTGTCTGTCTGTCTGTCTGTCTGTCTGTCTGTCTGTCTGTCTGTCTGTCTGTCTGTCTGTCTGTCTGTACTATGGCTGACCCTGTGTGAGGACCCCCTCTGGAGTGTGTCTGTCTTCAGCGGTGGAAATTTAAAGGTGTATTGAACTCTGAGGAAAAGGCAGAAAGAGTGTTTTATGGTCTCACTGTCTAACCCTACATTTTCCCATGCGTGACGTCACACATGGTAAAATTTAGGGTTAGGATTAACAGGACAGCTGGGCCAAGGGAAGACTGAGGAAAGACTGAGGGAAGAAAAACCTCATTCATTATATTATAATAGTGATTTCATAATGATAGAACGCTGGTTCCGTATGGGTGAAGTATTCCTTTAACTAACCCACGGTCCGTTCTCAAGAGACAGACAGACAGAGGGATAGACAGACAGACAGACTAACCCCTGTCTCACCCTCTCAGTTCCAGCTGGTAGCAGATCTGTTCCATGAGAAAGGTGACGTCGTCTCCACCAAGTCTAAAGTCAACGTCAGACCAGCGAAACCAGCGCAGAGAGGGCACAACAAGGAACACCGCAAGACTGTGGGCCTGCAGGTGAGTGAGACAGGCAGGGAGGGAGACAGGGAGGGAGGGAGACAGGGAGAGAGACAGGCAGGGAGGGAGGGAGACAGGGAGGGAGACAGGGAGGGAGGGAGACAGGCAGGGAGGGAGACAGGGCAGAGGGGACACAACAAGGAACACAGGAAGACTGTGGGCCTGCAGGTGAGTGAGACAGGCAGGCAGGGAGACAGGCAGGGAGGGAGGGAGGGAGGGAGACAGGCAGGGAGGGAGACAGGGAGGGAGGGAGACAGGCAGGCAGGGAGGGAGACAGGGCAGAGGGGACACAACAAGGAACACAGGAAGACTGTGGGGCTCCAGGTGAGTGAGACAGGCAGGGAGGGAGACAGGGAGACAGGCAGGGAGGGAGGGAGACAGGGAGACAGGGCAGAGGGGACACAACAAGGAACACAGGAAGACTGTGGGGCTCCAGGTGAGTGAGACAGGCAGGCAGGGAGGGAGACAGGCAGGCAGGGAGGGAGGGAGACAGGCAGGCAGGGAGGGAGGGAGGGAGACAGGCAGGCAGGGGGGAGACAGGGCAGAGGGGACACAACAAGGAACACAGGAAGACTGTGGGGCTACAGGTATGTGAGACAGGCAGGGAGGGAGGGAGACAGGGAGGGAGACAGGCAGGGAGGGAGACAGGCAGGCAGGGAGGGAGGGAGACAGGCAGGGAGGGAGGGAGACAGGCAGGGAG
>NW_027648457.1:53945-56445 GCF_949987685.1 Ammodytes marinus
ATGAGTGACTGGTCCCTCTCTGAGCCAGATAACAACACAATGTTTCTATTGATGAATGACCAAATTATTACGCGTACTTGAACACAACCCCTGGTCTAATGACTCTTAATAACCATGCACACACACAGTGTTTCTCACAGGAATTTGGGAGACTGTGTTGTGGACCCTGGACCTTCTAGGGTGGTCCGGATTTTTTTTTAAATGTTAAAGCCGGCAGGCCCAAAATGCCTGCCGGCCCACCGGGCATTACCCGGTACGCCCGATGGCCAGTCCAGCCCTGCACACAGACACACACACACACACACCTGTACCTGTCTCTAACCCCCCTCTACCCTCTCCCTGCCCCCCCCCCCCCCCAGTTCATGCTGCATCATAAGGCGATGATCATCCAGAAGGCTGTGCGTGGCTGGCTGCAGAGGCTGAAGTATAAACGCTGTCGTAACGCGGCTGTCACCATCCAGTGCGCTTGGAGACGCACCCTGGCACGCCGCAGGTTCAAGACTCTCAAGGTCAGGCACTGGGTTCATATGGTTTATTTTACATGTCTTTGTGTGTGTGTGTGGGGATGGGGGGGATGTTTGTGTGTGTGTGTGCGTGTGTGGGAGGGGGGGTGTTTGTGTCTGTGTTTGTATGTGTGTGTGTTTATGTGCGTTAGTGTGTGTGTGTGTGTGTTTGCTTGTGTTTTGAATCCTAATATGAAAATGTCTTTAGGGTTTCCATATTTCACCCACACATGTACTTTATTTTTCTACAATTTTGTTATAGTGTGTGTGTGTGTGTGTGTTTATGTGCGTTAGTGTTAGTGTATGTCTGTGTGTGTGTGTGTGTGTGTGTTTATGTGCGTTAGTGTTAGTGTATGTCTGTGTGTGTGTGTGTGTGTGTGTGTGTTTATGTGCTTTGTATATTGGTAAGTTATCTGTATGTGAAACTAAACCAAACCAAACCAAACCGAACTGAACTCAGGTGGAGGCCAAGTCTGCTCAGCACCTGAAGAACCTGAACAGTGGGATGGAGAACAAGATCGTTCAGCTGCAGAGGAAGATGGACGACCAGGTAGGAAGAGTTGTTTTATTAATGTGTACATGGATTGTAGTGCTATGTTTATCCTTATGTATATATATATATATTTAAAGCTTTTGGGGCCTTGAAAAAGTTGAACTTTAAACTTGAAAATGCTTGAATATTGACTGAATACAGTTTTATAGAGCCTAGGCTGTGTATTAACACTGTAGCTAACATCATGCCTGTTTACAGAGCCTAGGCTGTGTATTAACACTGTAGCTAGCATCATGCCTGTTTACAGAGCCTAGGCTGTGTATTAACACTGTAGCTAGCATCATGCCTGTTTACAGAGCCTAGGCTGTGTATTAACACTGTAGCTAACATCATGCCTGTTTACAGAGCCTAGGCTGTGTATTAACAGTGGACTTTTTGTAAAAATTCCATTCCCTTTCCAGTCTAAAGATTACCGTCACCAGAATGAGCAGCTGCTGGGGGTGAACACCAGTCTGGGAACGGAGGTCATGAAGCTACAGAAACAACTGGAGAAGGTCTGTCTGTCTGTCTGTCTGTCTGTCTGTCTGTCTGTCTGTCTGTCTGTCTGTCTGTCTGTCCATCCTACAGCTAGCATGCTAACCTGTCTGTCTCTGCGTGTGTGTGTGTGTGCGCGCGCGTGTGTGTGTGTGTGTCCCAGGTTCAAACGGGCGACGACATACAGCTATCGTCGCTACAGGACGAGCTAACGCGACTGAAGCTGGAGCTAAAGATGGCTAACGCTAACGCTACCATAATGGAAGAGACGCACAACACGGAGAAGAAAAGCCTCCAACAGGTCAGAGACACTTATTTATTTATTTTCATTTAAACCTGCAGTGTGTAATATGACATCATCAAGAAAGTTCTACAAAGTTCTAGAATGCAACGCTCCCTGGGTAACCCCAACCCTTTAGAATAATAACAGAAGCTACAGTGGCCTTCAAGGACAAGAACAATTCTAAATTTTAAACAATGCATCTGATGACATTCCAACTATGACGCTTCCAACATGGCGGCGCCCACGCCTTGGTCCAACATATGCAGAAATATGGACATATATGAGACCCTTTCTAAGGGGGAAAATAATCATTCTAAAACATGTTTTCAGCTATTATGCACTAAATTAAATGTACTTATGGATATTATAATTATTTTCTACCAAATCTGCTAGGAAATAAAACCCAAAATTCTACACACTGCAAGTTTAAAGAGCACTTATTATGCATTTTGGCCTTTTCTGATCTATAAACGCTGTTATAATGTTTTATAGTCGTGTTAAACGATACCAAAGTGTCAAATAATGACGTAGATGCATTTAGACATATTCCCTGCTGACCGTCTGGGGTGGCTGTGCAGAGCACTAAACACTAGGGCAGCGATTCACAGAGAAAACAGAGAATGCAGAAAGCCCCCACATGACAGGAAGAGTTTCCAGACACTATACATAGGTTGTGTTCCGAATCTC
>NW_027648456.1:0-5000 GCF_949987685.1 Ammodytes marinus
TTTTTGATTGCTAGGAAAACGCTGATTGGGAAAGCACCTCCAGCTTCTGTTGTAGTGTGTGCGTGAGTGTGTGTGTGTGTGTGTGTGTGTGTGTGTGTGTGTCCCTTTAAGTGTGTGTGTGTGTGTGTGTTTATGTGTGTCCCTGTAAGTGTGTGTGTGTGTGTGTCTCTGTGTCGCCGGGTGTGTGTGTGTGTGTGTTTAAGTGTGTGTGTGTGTGTGTGTGTGGGGGGGGGGGGGGTGTATGTGAAAGGGCCGTTTTCTCCACTGAATTTCCTCATATTATTGTTTAAATATCCCTTTGGTTTCATCAATGAATGCAGTTGTAGGCTGTTTGATTAAGGCACATGTATCGTAGACATTTTCCTATCTGTATATGGGTTAATTTTTGCTTGTTTGGTCTCATAAAACGTAACTCGACGTCATTGCAAATAAGGGACACCCCTCAACTGATCTTTCCAGTATAAATAAAATATTTAAATGAAATATCCTGTGTTTTATCAATGAATGCAGTTGTAGGCTATTTGATTAAGACGCATGTATTTTCGACATTTTCTTATCCGTATATGGTTTTTTTTTGCTGTTTAGATTCATAAAACGTGTTCCATGTGAAAGAGGGAGAACGGGGCAGTTTTCTCCTCTGAATTTCCTCATATTATTGTTTTTAAATATCCTGTGTTTTATCAATGAATGCAGTTGTATTTGCTTAAAGACCTACTTCACCGGTGGGAATATGAAGGTGTATTGAACTCTGAGATCCTATTTAGTATAAATGTGCAAAAAATAAATAAATTGGTTCATCCATAGCCTGAGAAAAAAGGCAGAAAGAGTGTTTTATGGTCTCACTGTCTAACCCTACAGTTTCCTTCTTGTGACATCACAGTAAGGGTCAGGATTAACAGGACAGCTGGGCCAAGGGAAGACTGAGGGAAGACTGAGGGAAGAAAAACCTCATTCATTATATTATAATAGTGATTTTATAATGATAGAACGCCGGCTCCGTATGGGTGAAGTATTCCATTAAGACACATGGACTTTAAACATGTATTATCTCCATACGGGTTTATTTTTGCTCTATTAGTCTTATGAAAACTGTTGCATGTGAAACATATATATAGAATGGTGTTGACAATGGAACCAGAGGGAGAAAGAAAGGGGCAGTTTTTCTCCACTTGGATAGTCTGTGTTTTATCAATGAATGCAGTTGTATTTGCTCAAGACACATGGATTTTAAACATGTTCTCATCTGTATATGGGGTTATGTTTGCTTGTGTTAGTCTACTACCACATTGCATTAATGGACCTACAGGTGGAATGTTTGTCATCTTGTTCAAATTGGATATTTTGTCCCGACTAAATGCTTCCACCGTTCGTTTGACTGTGTGTGAATGAATGGAACCTGGATCCCTGTAAAGCGTCTTTGAGTGCCTAGAAAAGCGCTTTATAAATCCATTCCATTATTATTATTTTTATTAAACCCGAGCAGTTCATTCTTACTCATGTGTTTATGTAACACCATGGGCCAGTTTCACAGACATGGATTAAGCCTAGTCCTGGACTAAATGGAATTTTGAATGGAGATTGTCCATTGAAAGTACAATTTAGTCCAGAACTAGGCTTAATCCATGTCTGCGAAACCGGCCCCATGACATTCAAGTGTGTAGGATATGGCCTATTTGTGGACATTACACATGTAGTCATGACCTCTGACTCATTTTCTTGGTTTGACGTCAGCTCCTGCCACCAAAGGCGATTATTAAAGCTATAGTGTGTAACCTTTTTCATGTGAATTCATCTACAGTGTGTTACAAGTTGATATAAAGTTGATCAAGCCTATTATCAGCTCCCACAAAACTCTCTCTGTATTTCTCAGTATGGCAGCGTTTACAAACTGGTGTAGATTATTTGTATGATCAGATGTAGTATGTAGAATAGAAAAATGAAAGAGTATGTGATTTGGAATGCAGGGTTGGTGGAGGGGACCCTTCCCTCTTCCAATCTAACTATAATACCCCCCAACACACACTCACTCACTCACTCACTCACTCACTCACTCACTCACTCACTCACTCACTCACTCACTCACTCACTCACACACACACACTTTCTCTTCCATCATGACTATAATACCCCCAACACACACTCATTCACTCACTCACTCACTCACTCACTCACTCACTCACTCACTCACTCACTCACTCACTCACTCACTCACTCACTCACTCACTCACTCACTCACTCACTCACTCACTCACTCACTCACTCACACACACACTTTCTCTTCCATCATGACTATAATACCCCCCAGCACACAGAGAATCCAGGCCCGTAAATAAATGCCTTTTCTGGGCATAGTGTGGACGTGTTCTGGCCTCTTCCGACCCCATCCACATCCAACATCTTTTACAATGAACTGCAAAGCCTGACTGCAAGCCAGGCTGTATCTGAGCATCAGTGGCCAAACTCATTACTGCTGTGTGTGTGTGTGTGTGTGTGTGTGTGTGTGTGTGTGTGTGTGTGTGGGCGGGGGGGGGGGGGGGCTGTGTGTGTGTGTGTGAGGGACAGAGTTTGCGCGTGTGTGTGTGTGTGTGTGTGTGTGAGAGAGACAGAGTTTGTGTGTGTGTGGGGGGGAGTGTGTGTATGTGTATTTCTGTGTGTATATGTGTGTGTGTGTGTGAGAGAGACAGTGTGTGTGTGCGTGTGTGTGTGTGCGTTCGTCTCTGTCTGTGTGTGTGTGTGTGTGTGTGTGTGTGTGTGTGTGTGTGTGTGTGTGTGTGTGTGTGTGTGTGTGTGTGTGTGTGTGTGTGTGTGTGTGTGTGTGTGTGTGTGTGTGTGTGTGTGTGTGTGTGTGTGTGTGTGTGTGTGTGTGTGTGTGTGTGTGTGTGTGTGTGTGTGTGAGTAATTCCCTGCAGCAGTAGCAAGGTATCAGAATCTGTTGGAGAGGCTGAAGCCAGAATAGTGAAGGCTTTTATAGCGACAGATTAGTCGTTTTGGAACGGGACGTTTAGCAATCACACACACACACACAAACACACACAAACACACACACACACACACACACACACAAACACACACACACACACACACAGATACTGTTGGGGTCTCATATCTAGCTAGAGCCAGTGTTTTAATGGCTACACTATTTCTCAGATTTCTAGGGCTAATTCGTTACTCTATCTGCAAGTCTTGCACCTATAAAGCCTGTCACATACTCCGCGAGAACAAAGAACAAACTTCTCTAGTTCTGCTTGTTCTCGCAGCAGCAGAAGCAGCTTTTAGTTTTTATGCACCAAATCTCTGGAACAAACTCCCAGAGAACTTGAGGTCTGCTGCAACTCTCAGCTCTTTTAAAGGTGCAGTGTGTAATATGACATCATCAAGAAAGTTCTACAAAGTTCTAGAATGCAACACTCCCTGGGTAACCCCAACCCTTTAGAATAATAACAGAAGCTACAGTGGCCTTCAAGGACAAGAACAATTCTACATTTTAAACAATGCACCTGATGCCATTCCAACTATGACACTTTCAAGACGGCGGCACTAGGCCTTGGTCCAAAATATGCAGAACTATGGACATATATGAGACCCTTTCTAAGGGAAAAAAAACTAATTCAAAACATTTTGCACTAAATTAAATGTTCTTATGGATATTATAATTACTTTCTAGAAAATCTAAATGTTCTACTTCTTTTCATTTGCTTTTAAATGTCTTCTAATGTGTTTTATGTATTCTAATCTTGCCCCTGTAAAGCACTGAATGGCCTTGTGTCTGAATTGTGCTATAGAAATAAACCTGCCTTGTTCTCGACACATCGTCCGGGCCGAACTTTCTTCTCGCAGCTTTTCGTCCGAGAACTATTGTGTGATTGGTCAGTCTGAAGTCAATGAGGAAAGATGTTGGCGCTACTATGGTGGGGGGGGGGGAGGGGGGGGTGTGTGGCCGCCTAGCCTATTACCCAGTGTGTGTGTGTGTGTGTGTGTGGACGGGGGGTTTGGGGTGTGTGAGAGAGTGTGTGTGTGTGTGTGTGTGTGTGTGTGTCTCGCCACCTAGCCTATTACCCTTTGTGGATGTTTATCTTCCGATTTGAGAACCCTCCACATGTTTACCTGATCTGTCTGTGAGTGTGAGAGGGAGAGAGATAGTGTACGGGTAAGTGAAAATGCATGTTTGTGTGTGTGTGTGTGTGTGTGTGTGTGTGTGTGCAGATGTGTGTGTGTGTGTGTGTGTGTGTGTGTGTGTGTGTGTGTGTGTGTAAGGCTAAATTGATGTGTGCGACTGGGTGGAAAATGTGTTTACTCAAGATGTCTCAGTGTGTGTGTGAGAGAGAGGGAGAGAGAGAGAGAGAGTGTGTGTGTGTGTGTGTGTGTGTGTGTGTGTGTGTGGGTGGGTGTGCGTGTAAGAGAGATGGAGGTGACACAGAGTAAGAATTATGTTTGTTTTTAAAGTGTGTTTTTGTGTGAGACAGCGAAAAATAGAGGGGAACGTGCTAGACATGGAGAGAGACGGTGTAAGCAGTGTGTGTGTGTGTGTGTGTGTGTGTGTGTGTGTGTGTCTGTCTGTCTGTCTGTCTGTGTGTGCGTGTGCCTGTCTCTCTCTCTCTCTCTCTGTCTGTCTGTCTGTCTGTCTGTCTGTGTCTGTCTGTCTGCCTGTGTGTCTTTCTGTCTGTCTGTCTGTCTGTCTCTCTCTTTCTCTCTCTGTGTCTCTGTCTGTGTGTCTGTCTGTCTGCCTGTCTCTCTCTGTCTGTGTGGGTATCTCTCTTTGTGCCTGTCTCTCTCTCTGTGTCTCTCTCTCTCTCTCTCTGTCTGTCTCTGTGCCTGTCTCTCTCTCTCTCTCTCTCTCTCTCTCTGCCTGTCTCTCTCTCTCTCTGTCTCTCTCTCTGTCTCTCTCTCTGTCTGTCTGTGTGTACTGCAGCCTTTATATTAGTATTCTAGCTACACAGTGACCCTGCTGTCCACTGATAACTGCCTTATGGATGCATGATCGCCCGTTTGAGTTCCCTAAT
>NW_027648456.1:20000-22500 GCF_949987685.1 Ammodytes marinus
CAGTGTCTAGGCGGTTAAAAACAGAGACTCCTTGATCTAGTGTCTTGCGCTTTACAGAGAAGTGTGTGTGTGTGTGTGTGTGTGTGTGTGCGTGTGTGCGTGTGTGTGTGTGTGTGTGTGTGTGTGTGTGTGTGTGTGTGTGTGTGTGTGTGTGTGTGAATGGATCGATAGCGGACTCTGTGCTTCATCTGGCCGGCCGCCAACTCTCCACAGTGGATCACATCAAATAACTTCAAGAAAAAAACAAAAGGTGGAAGTGTCTGTTTCTACACAAACAGTGACTGGTGAAGTGGTATGGCATTGATCCCGCACACACACACACACACACACACACACACACACACACACACACACACACACACACACACACACACACACACACACACACACACACACACACACAGGGATGTTGTCAGGAGTGATACCAACCAACTGTCCGGATGAGTAAACAGAGGACATTAGCCTCTCTGTCAGGACAGCTGTGTACCCATGACAACAGGGTGAATTGTTCACAGTTTAAATGAGGTCATATTTAAAGGTACAGTGTGTAATATTGGGGTGTTTAGCGTCATCTAGTGGTGAGATTCTAGATTACAACGCTCCCTTGCTGACCTGTCTCGTTTTACAGAAGCTACGGTGGCCTTCAAGGACAAGAAGCTATAGTTACTAAAGATGGCATCATCCACCACTGCCTCAAGTCTTTCCACAATATCAAGTGATGAGGTGAAGATGTATTTAGTTATTTATTCTATAGTACTTCTTCTTCTTCTTGGTCTTCCAACAGGTGCATTTCCCCAGGACGCCCACTATATATAAAGAATGTTGAGCTCCTAAGGTTTTATTGCTGACAGACAGACAGACAGACAGACAGACAGACAGACAGACAGACAGACAGACAGACAGACAGACAGACAGACAGACAGACAGACAGACAGACAGACAGACAGACAGACAGATAGATAGATAGATATATAGACAGACAGACAGACAGACAGACAGACAGACAGACAGACAGACAGACAGACAGACAGACAGACAGACAGACAGACAGACAGACAGACAGACAGACAGACAGACAGACAGACAGACAGACAGACAGTTTGACCCTTTGCAGTGAGCGTGTGTTGTGAGAGAAAGGCGGAGGTGGACAGTGAAGTGGAAGTCAGTGTCCATGTCTGTGTTTGTAACTGTCTCTTTCTGCTCGTTCATGTGTGAGTGAGTGTGTTCATTTGTGCCAGTGGGCAGGACGCTGGGTGTGTGTGTGTGTGTGTGTGTGTGTGTGTGTGTGTGTGTGTGTGTGTGTGTGTGTGTGTGTGTGTGTGTGTGTGTGTGTGTGTGTGTGTGTGTGTGTGTGTGTTTCTGTGTGTGTGTGTGTGTGTGTTTCTGTGTGTGTGTGTGTGTGCATTGGCCATGTGTTTGTGTGTGTGTGTGTGTGTGTCTGTGTGTGTGGCCAGTGGACCGGCCGCTGTGTGTGTGTGCATTGGCCGTGTGTGTGTGTGTGTACAAATAGCCAATTATGTATTTTGATATTTCGACAGTTGGATGACGCTGCTTATCAAACATTTACCCAGTGAAGCATTGAGAACTGATCTTAGTACAAGACACTTGATGGGAGAGATGGATGGATGGAATTGGTTACTGGTACTCAGAGAGAGAGAGAGAGAGAGAGAGAGAGAGAGATCCTGCTCTATGGAAGTGAAGTGTGGGGCCCACAAACAAACCAACTTTTTGACCAATGGGAAAAACATCATGTTTCTCTCTCGAGGCCAGACGACGATTATTCGAAGCTAACTTCTTGCCAGTTCTTGATTATGGTGATGTTTTATATATGAATGCATCTTCAAAATGCCTACAGTCTTTGGACACGGTCTACCACGGAGCACTGAGATTTGTTACTTCTTTTAAAACCCTCACGCACCACTGCTCTTTGTATGCTCGAGTTGGATGGTTTGCCCTGTCCACCCGCAGACTCCATCATTGGCATATCCTAATTTATAAAACCATCCTCGGGGTTCTTCCTACATACCTGCGGAAGTATGTCATTCAGAAAAGCACAGGAAAGTATCAGCTCCGCTCTGAGGACTTGTTTTTACTGACTGTGCCTAGAGTCCGTACTGAACTGGGGAAAAGGGCATTTAGTTATGCTGCTCCTTTTTCGTGGAACCAGCTGCAACATGCACTAAAACTGAAGGAGCTGGTTTCTCTAAACATGTCCTTACTTAATGATGTTGAAGCTCTTCTGTCTGTACACACTTTGTTTGAGGATGTTCTGACTGTGACTCTATTTTTATGTTCTCTGTTGTTTTTAAATGATTGTCTGTAACTGACTGTGCTGCTGCCTGTCTTGGCCAGGACTCTTTTGTAAAAGAAATGTTTAATCTCAATAAGACTTTCCTGGTTAAATAAAGGTTAAATAAAAAAATTAGACTCAACCAAATTATAACACATCAGAAACAAACCTACTTCACCCATTTGAACACTAAAACACAAACACAGAGCA